>NW_010135856.1:0-960 GCF_000699245.1 Pterocles gutturalis
CAAAACTCTTTCAATGCATTTATTTCCCTCCCGCCCTGCATCCTGCCTCAGCAATATCCTGGAAAAGGAAACGGGGGGAGCAACCGAACCCCTCTGCAGAGCACCCCGCTGGAAGTGGGAGTGGGAACAGGCCTTTGCAGGTTGAGCTCCTCTTCCCAAGTCCAAGCGAAAGGACCTCCAGCCCCTCTGGCTCCCCGGGGCGCAGCTCGGCCGCCCCACGCGCCCGGCGCTGCACAAGTGCCACCGTCCACGTGGCAGCCAAGTGTCCAAGGGGGTCACACAGTGGGGACCCCACAAGTGCCATGCCCACAGGGACGGCAGTGGGTCGGGATCCGGCCAGCCCCAGGGAAGGCAAAGCTCTCTGCCCCCGCAGAATTAGGCACAGTGATGGGGTCAATCCTGAGCATCCTGGATGAGGGGAGCGGGGTGCGGGATGGGAACTGTCCCCCACTGTCCCCTCCCTCCGCTCGGGGCGACGCAGCCAGCCCTTCTCTGCAGCTGCCATCTCCCCGAGACCAAAACTGGAGGGTGTGAGCAGGAAAAAAATGGGGTGGGGAAGGCAAGTTTCGGGGCTGGGGATTTCTCTGCCTCCTGGGAAGGGAGGTCTGGGCTCAGCCCAGGTCCCGGGGCACGGAGGAGGGTCGCTCTGTCCCCAGCAGCCCTCGTTGACACCCCAAGGTCCCTGCGGCATCGCAGGGCTGCGGCTGGGCTTTGTCCCCCGTGCTTTCTGGGTACACCTGGGAATGGGAAAACGGGTGGCTGGTGTGAGCCACAAACACCGTCTAACTCCCTTTCCAGCCTTGACGGATGCACAATGTAAAATAAAAAAAATATTTTCTATATATATGAGAAATCTATTTTTCTATCTTTTTTATAGTTGAGATTTTTCAGGGCTTTTATATATTCAAAAAAACCTCCCCCAAACCAGTTCAAACCCATTTTCTTCTCTGAAGGCGACTT
>NW_010135856.1:1095-1316 GCF_000699245.1 Pterocles gutturalis
TGCACGATGCTGCAGAAGATCGCTCAGAACCCTACCAGCTCTACCTCCTGGCAGGGAAATGGCGAAATATTTCTATTTTCCCCAAATATATTTCTCATCAGAGTTGGAAAAGGGAGGAGGGGAAGGAAATTTTTGAAAAATCATGAAAACACTGAAATCCACATTAGGGTTCGAACAAAAGCAGCATCTCGTAATTGGGAGGAGGATGCACCCTCAGCGCC
>NW_010135857.1:0-11372 GCF_000699245.1 Pterocles gutturalis
AGCAGAAGTAAACTCCCACTCTATTTGAACTGGACGTGCACAAAGTAATAAGATATTCGCCTGTTCTGTGACTATATATGCTGATTTATTTCAGTCACACTCACTGTGGTTTTATTCACAAACATTTGTACAAGGAAGACTTTATTCATCAGGATAGTTGAGGAAAGGGAATGTATTATGAGTAGTAGAAAAAAACAGATTTATAGACTATTCACAGCTAGTAGAAGGCATCATGGCCCCTTATTAAAGCCTCTTTTTTTGCCTTTATCACAAGAGGCATCAATAACTGGGGATATTCATGTATAATTCATTAAAAAACAAGGCATTTTTCCTGTTTATGATACAAAGGTCATACATTCTTGGAGCAAAAATAATACCATCTGATTTTGGTGATTAATCAAAGAGCACAGAGTAAATAGGAAATAATCATACTGACCAGTTATGAGTAAATTCTACAGGAGGTTAAAAACAGTGCATGCAAACTACTACAAATAAACAAATATAAAGATTTAATTATCAGCCTGCTCAGGGATAATTTGCAGAATGACTATATTCATCAAAATTTGTTCTCCATAGTTAGTAAAAGCAATAAATATTCACTTTTAATGTTCTATTGCAGTGCTTGGACAAGAAAAATACGTTCAATACTCAGCTCTCCATGAAGTTGGGAGAGTTTTGGTTTATATTGATAGTTCAAAAGGGAGGTTGGGTCATTCTACTATTTAGAACATAATCTTAGACATTGAAAGACAATGTGTGAAGTGCAGAATGCAAAAAGGATGGAATACAAATGAGCAAATGCAAAACAAGGTGTCATATGGGCAGAGGGACTCAAGACCCGATTTCCTGTGATTTTGCATCCTTTACAGTCATTATTGCTGTGGCTGCCCTCTGCCCAACCGACTTATTTTCCCACAATGCTCTCCTTTTCCCTATCAATAGCCTCCATGAATAACCTTCAGGTCTTCCCCAAGTCATCCCTACCCTCATTTCTCACCTCCGGTAATACCTCAGCTTGCCAAAAAAACCCAAACAAACAAACAAACAATCAAAAAACCACAACCCCCCCCCCAAAAAAAAAAAAAACTAAAAAACAAAAATAAAAAAGCACTTATACAGTGCTTAACACCCTGTCAGGTTTGCTGTCTATTGGGTTGGGCTGTGCTGAGTTGCAGGCTAGGTTCGTGCTGGTTGCCTGGTTCAGGTACGCCACCAAGCCAGCCCACGGAAAAAACTGTAGAACATTTTAAGCTTTCCCCCAGTGGATATAGTAATAGGTTGTCTCTCCTCTTCCCTGTTTCCTCTCTTCATGAAATTTGTATGATTTTAATACCTAGATGTCTCTGTTAGTTTTGGTTAAAATCTGCCAGCAGGCTCAAAATTACATAGGAGAAGGAAGGAAGGAGCTATACAGAAAGAGAGAAAAATAACAGACAGTAAGTAAGATGCTGGAAGATTTTTTTTTTTCAACCCTAGAAAACTAATCTAAAGAAGTTCTTGTAATACATAGTTAAGTACAGAGCTTTAAGCATATATTTACTGGCTAATTAATACACAAGATATGGGATTCAGGACACACACACAGTTTATGTGAAACACTAACTGTGCAAGATATGGGATTCAGGACACACACAGTTTATGTGAAACACTAACTGTAATTGAAAATAACAGTTTTCCAAAGACAGATTATGTTGTGTAGGATCTGTGGCAGGTCTCAGCAGGCAGGTGGTTAGTATGAAGTATGAAAAGCCTGCAGAAATGTTAGTAGTAGTCAACGAAGAAATTCTCATTTAATCTTCAGATTGGTGGGAACTCAAAGTGGATGGCACAGTTAGCTTTGGTGGTTTTTCAATTCTTGTCAGCCAGGAAGCCCAGGAGAGACTTGAGCACTGGTGGGAACTCAAAGTGGATAGCACAGTTAGCTTTGGTGGTTTTTCACTTCTTGGCAGCCAGGAAGCCCAGGAGAGACTTGAGCAGCCCTGGTTATTGAGAGCAAATGTGGACACAATAGATCTGTCAGCTTCTCCGTCTCCGTGCTAAGGCATCCTTTGATGCAGTCAGTGAGGTGCCTGCCTGTCTCACCATTATAAATGTCTGGGCATTTTCTGAAGGAAAAAAATACCAAAACCAAAAAAACACCAATATATTGTATTGCTGGAAGTGTAAGTAAACTTTTATTGTTCTTGTAAGAAATCATCTTCTGACTGATGGAAATGCCTACCAGTGTTCACATATAGCATGCAGAGAACAGAGAGAGTTTTTTGCACCTGTGATAATACATTTCAAGTTTCTTACTGTTAGAAGAATAAAAATACAAAACAGAATAAATTCCTCTTCCCTCCAAAGTACCCAACAACTCCACCTCTTGTGAACAATAAGTCAGCCAAATGATTTTTTGTCAGTGACACTAGATGCTTTTTTATTAATGATACCTCTTCTTAGTGTAAGCCTGTTTCCTAGGAGTATCAGTCATCGACCAAGACTTTTTCTGACAAGTGCTGTACAAACACAGGACAAAAAGGTAGTCCCATGCAAAAGTGCTTACTATTTAAAGTATAGGACAAAAAAATCCCAAAGGCTAGGAAACATAAGATAACATAACTGTTAGAGGTAGGTAGAGTTAACTTTACTTAGGATACTTTAACTCTGCAACTCTGTGCTTTCCTGGTTTTCCCATATTTCACTTTGGCTTTGGTTAGCTGGTTCCTTTTGTCTACACTCCCTAATATTTGTGGGTCTAAGAGTGCAGTATTCTTGTATTTGTTTCCATTTGTTTTACAGATCTGTATTTACATTCACACTGTATTTTAACAAAGATTTGGGAGATGGAGGTTATCCAAAAATAGTGTTTCCGTGTGGTTTGTGACTTGTAATTCTTATCTACTCCCCGCCAAGGACCATTTTCTCCTCAGGCAGCAAACTTTAATATCTTCCATGCCAAAATACTGCACACTTGTAGGAGAACAGCATATCTAGCAATTAATTTCCTGCACGTAAGATTTAGTATAAATCATCTTTGCCTTCTCACACTGTGTCTTGAAAGTACAGAAGCCCATTAACTTCAGAGAGTGGTTCTGTTGCACCAACTGCTTCCTGTGCTTGTGCAAGGACTACAGAAAACACAGCACTAATAAAAGCAGTAGGTTGTTTTTATCCACCCCAACTTTAGATTTCCATACTTGTGGCTTTTAAACTAGTGTCTCTCCAATGTTCAAGGTGTTGCAGTTTTTCTACAGAGCTGGATGAAAGGAAGGATGCAGTATGGGTATCATAAAGTGTATTACAGTGGTGGTTCCCAGTTCAAGCAGTTATATTTGCTGATAACAAAATGCATTTCTCTTCAGTGGCATTTTAGATAGCTCCACAACCTGCTGCGTATTCTAATGAAACCTGTATCACTACCAATTAGACACCTGCAGAAGAAGTGGACTGTGAAAATGCCTTGCCCCCCCAAATGCTGTTTTCCCTCTCTCATTAAGCTTTCAAACTAAATTATATCACAGTTAATGGCTAAAGATTTTTCACTCAAATTTCAGCATTGCATGGAATTTAGCCAAACATTTCCCACTAGTTTTAAGGAGTTGTGTCACTGCAAGTCTTTGAAAATGGATTTGCGTTGCTTCCCACACGCCTAACCTAACCCTGCACCTGACCACCTTCCTTCCCTTGCACACACACACACACCAACAGAAATGCACTCCTTCCTTCTCTCCATCCCTCCCTTCTCCCACCTCCCATCACTGTGACAAAGTATTCTGGTGGGTTTGACAAACTGTAGATTATTGTTATGCTTTTCATCTCTGGAGGTCCTTGAGTTCAAATATTGCTAGATGTAAGTCATGCTTGCTGTAAACAAATGCTTGTTGGTTACGTACACAAGGTAGAGAATAAACAGCGGGTATCTCACTTATGAGGTTATATTTCCATCAAGAGTTTCCGCTCATATCATAAACCATGAGAGAAAAGCAAACATGATTTATGAAGTTGCCACAAGTCCCAAGATAGAACTACATCTTGATAATTCACATTTACCAGTTTGTTCCATGTGAATCTCAGGACCTGTTCTAAGCCCTGCCTGGGATACAGTCCCCATCTTGCTCTCACAAATGTTGCATTAACCTTTTATCTGCTCCTGGCTCCTGCTGTTGCTGCCCCATATTCCAATTTGTCTGGCTCCTGTTCTGGTTGCTTTCATTTTTCTTCTCCAGGGTGCTCTCTGCTGAATGCCTTGGCACGAGCTGTAAGCAATGCCCCATATCTTTTAGTTGCACATGCAAGCATATGCCTGAAAGCAAGCTGTGCGTTTGTAAGTCAAAACTGGATTATGAGATGCCTAAACAGTTTGTGCTCACGAGTGAGTATAAATATGTGATCATCTCTGAAAATGTGGACAGAATAGGTTAGGTAGTAGGCTTTAGATTCCTCCTTTGTAATTTTGGCCATATCATTTTAAGCATTTCTTGAAGAAAAACGTCTGACGAGCAGCTAAACAGAAACTTAAAATCTGATGTACAAAGGTAGAAGAAGGATAGTGAGCAAGTATTTTACTGAACCTTGACCTACTATCACTTAAACAAGATTGTCTTCCCATGTCAGTAACTGTAACATGGCACAGAAAAGCTATCAGTGCTCTACAGAAAGAAAATGTGTGTCTTTCCAAGCTGGACTGTCCCAGCCACAAAAGTGAGGGTTAGTTCCTTTTTGTCTGTCTGGAATTATCATAAAGATTGAACATGTCTATGACTTATGCTTTTTTATTGGACAATTTCAGTGAGACTACTTGTAAGAACATCCTTGGTTTGTGTAAATGTCAACACAAATGAATGTCATTTTATCTTCATGACCATTCATGTATTCTAAAGTCAGAAAACGGAGGAGAGGCTGAATCTACTAATAAGCTTCACTTCCTACATATAACTTTACATTTTTAAGTCATATCCAAAGCTAGAATGAATTTAAGGCATTATACCACACTTTATCTGACCCTAAAACAAGTAATGTTGTGTTTTAACCCCAGTTGGTATCTCAGCCCTATCCAGCCGCTTGCTCACTCCCCCTCCCACCCCGCCCAGGGGGGCAGAGAATTGGAAGGCTAAAAGTAAGAAAACTCGTGGGTTGAGATAAAGAGAATTTAATAGGTAAAGCAAAAGCTGAGCTTGCAAGCAAAACAAAATAAGTGAAATATGAAGAATATTAACTCCATCCCAGACAAACATCCCAAACAAAAATGGATCTAAAGTGTAAGTGGACTATACATATATATATGTGTGTATATATATATCAGGATTACTCTTACATCAAGTTATGTAACCTGTTGACAGTATGCATTATACATGTATTTAAACATAAAATGTATAACCTTGTAAAACACAGGCTTCTCTAACAGTTATTATTTTTCCAGAAAAGAGGAACAAATAATTTTAGCTTTGCATTCAAGTTCTTATTTGAGTTTTTGACTTTTTATTCTCACTATGGTATTAGTAACAAGTTTTCCAGTTCTCATAGCTTTGAAAAATATGGGCAGAAGATTGGACAGAAGTATTACTCTGATAGAAACATCAACAGTGTAGGCTTTCTAGCTATCTCAAAAATGGCAAGAAATTTGCACAGTAATGTTAACTACAAATATTGCCTTTAGCACAGTTCACTGTAGCTGGCTGTAAAGTAAGCATTTACAATGTGAGCTTATCTTTATCACAGAGACCCTTGCTCAAGGGGCAAACTCTGTGAAAATGGATGTCAAATGACTATTTAGTGATCAAAGCTTGTGTTTATTCTCTGGATGGGGGGTTTTGGTATTATTTCTTTTGTTAGCTTGCAATAACACCTGTCTAGGTGTCAGAAAACATTTGAGTTTGCTTTATTTGCTATTGCTCACAAAACCTCAGAGAATAAAAATGGCCAATTATTCTGAGTCTAAAGAAAATTAAAATGTTATATACTGCAAGAACCCCTATTGTTAACCTGCTTACCTGGAATATTTTCCTGACAGCCTATACGATTTTCCTGAGTCACGAATAGCACTGTTGTCTGTCTCAGAATGAAATATTAATTTTTCTTTATTAAAATGTTTCTGTTATTAATTTGGTGTTAAGGAAAGTATATTCCTTTGAAGCTTGTTTTCTATGTAGCCTGCATAAGAGTCTGAGAGAAGTTTAGGATGTTTGTCTGGGTGGACTGTTTTATCTGTCACAATCTGGTCAAAAACCCAAGGTTGTGAAGGACTGCTATTTGAACTATGCTGCTTTGTAACAGCAGCTTCAGCCTCTTCCAGCTATCAGTGTAGGGTGGCACAAATTCCTAAAAACTACAAAAAGTTGCAGTTTTACCAGTTGTTCCTGTAATATTTGGTTGTTTGCTTTAATTCCTGTTTCCAGAGTCAAGATTCACTGTGCAGTTATCCTTCTATCACATGAATAACCTAATGAAGTATCTAAAAAATAATATTTAAAAATATTTTAATTACAACCCTCACATTTGTTAAGAAACACATCTGCAGTCAAAAAGGTTCAGAAACCAACAAAGGGAAATAATTGTTCTTTTTTAAAAGAGTCCTAATGTTTTTAAACTTAATCTCAGTATTCTGAGAGACAGGTTCTTCAGAAAGTTGTTAATTTCACCTGCCTTAGAAGCCCATCCATTACCCACTGTAGACCAGCTGGCTAAGAAGGGAACTTAGATGACAGACTGAAATCTGTCCTTTGAATGACTAAAATTAAGTGGGCTACCCCCCAGTCTTTGTTGGTAGCATTGCATGATGATTGCATTTTAAGAAGCGTTTGGTGCTGTTCCTGTACAGCACCAATACTACTTTATCAATTTTTTTTTGTTTTATGGAACAACTGAAGGATTGTTTTGACAATATGCTATTGATCTGGAAGAATCACAATCAGTAAGTATTATAGCTACTCAGTGACTAGATTATTAGAAAAATAAATTAGGAACTGTCCCACTTGCAAATAACCATTATTTCACAATGGCTAGAAAAAAATGTATACATGTCATGGTGTATTGTTCATTTGCAAACAGAGAAAGACCTTTTCTAATGTTATAAATTTAATTTATTGATCAGTGATCATGATAAACTGTTTTCTTTTGCAGTGCTCTTTGTCTAAGCCCTCTCTTTTAAATTAAGACTCTATTTTGCATTACCACAACCCAATATAAAAACTATGTGCCTGTATGTCCACAAGCAAGTCACTTCTTCTGTTTCAACATAGCTGACCTGGCAGCCCTTCTTATTAAGGAAAAAACAACCTGTTTTCATCTTTTACCAGCTGATCTTTGTGTTCAGGTGTAGTACACATACTGTTTCCTATTGTAGCTTATGCTACAGGCAATTCTGACATTTGCGTTTGTACATTATATGCATTTTGAAATAAAGAAGTGACACCTTATCTCTGTGTTGGAAGTGGCTTTTGTATTGGTATTGCTCTATACCTTGTTGTATTGTATTGTTTTGTTTTCTGTGGAAGATCTCACAATCTGCTGTGAAGAATTCTTGTGATAAAGAAAGAAAAAAGTAGTATAAAACCCACAGAGAGAAAGTAGCTGGTGCAGAGCAAAATTGTCACAAAACACCAGACACTGATAGATATTCAAGCCTTTGGGTCCACAACAGTAAAAATACACTGAGGTAACCACGGATTCCCTATAGGGGAATTTGCCCTTTCCAAGCACACCTCGCGCGTTTGTGTTGATCGAGGAATGACAAGGTCTGAAAATAAAACTGCTCATCCTTAAACAAAATAGAAAGATGTTATGATGGAGAAATACACAGAATTCAGTCTACAGAAAGAGGTTTCCAAACAGTGACATGCACGTCTCTGGTCTCTCTTGTAAACGGCAATCATCAAAAACATCTGGCTGCCTGTGTATATGCGTTTGCCTTGCTTGGTACTAGGCAAATGCCAGCTCACAGATAATCACATGTGAACAGCTGACAGAATTAAAAGTAAGTGGATAGAGGCAGAGGGATGAGGATAGGTTTGTGGAAAGTGGAGAAAGTATGGAGTCTGACATTGGAGTCCAAAGGAGAGAGATGTTAGGAAAATTATTTTCAGGACAAAATAATCCATGTGCTGTTATTTTCATGAGGTTATTTTTAATGCAAAACTGTCTAAAAATTCAATATCTACAATGTAAAAGTTTGGAAGCCAAATCAACACAAATCATTGCTGCTCAGGTCTGTCTTAGATTCTCACTGAATGACAAGACAAGTTGAATACTGAACCTGAAGTCAGGGCATATTAAACTGCCTTAGCATAGGTACAGGGAAATACCAGGGCAGAGGATCAGTTAATAAATGACCACAAAGGTTAAGAGAAAAAGGGCTAAAAATGTCAGGCTAACCAATTCCAAATCTTATGATAGTGCAGCGTTAACAGTAAAATTACACATCTGTGGTACCGAAAGGGGCTGAGGACAAAACCAAGGTACAGGAAGCACAGTGCCTGTCCTGTGTCAGCCTGCATGGCTCAAGCCCTTCATCCTGTGTCCATCTCCTCACAGGAGGACAGCACTGGCAGGGTGTCCAGCATTCGCCAGTCCTTTCAGTAAGTGGAGGAGATGAACCACAACTGCTGTAATGTGCTGAGGGGAGACCCTTCTATTTCCATTCCTGCACAGTGGGTGCAGCTGACCCTCGAAATTACAAGTCCACCAATTAAAAAGCCCAACATCTCAAAATCTGCCTTCTTCCTGTTCTCCCACCCCTTCCGCATCTGGGAACAGAAGAGCTTTTGAGAGTCAGCATGTTTTTGGCCTTCTTGAGTAAAAAAGGCAAACCTTCAGCCTTGAAAGATGCACTTAGACTTTTAGTTCCCCTTTTCAGTGTGCTCATGTCAAGCAAGATGTGTGCATAGCTATCCCACAGGTTCCTGCACACCTGGTAGGAAAACTGGGGAGAAAAGAGGAATTATTCTACATTCATCAGTGAATGTTCCCCAGTACCCCCTTAATATATGCTCTCCCACTTTATGGCTTGTTGCTGCTGTTATGCTAATCACTTTCTGGTGACATGGGAGAAATTTTCTTCTCATTTCCAAATAAACATGCATTTCTTTTCTCTCAGAACCCAGTTACCTGATAGGCAGGTTCAGTTACACACTTTTTTTTTTTTTTCTTTTTTTCTTCCAGTTAGAAAAGTGTCACATACCAGTGCCCTGAGAGAATTTATGAAGCACTAGATTCATTAGTGCCTTCAACAGACATTTACAGACACCCTTTGAAGTAACAGAGATGAGCTTGAGGCACTAAGAAAACCACACCTTTGCCATGGTCTCAGTGATCATCCATGGGTGAAGCCAGGGGAGCTACATTATCAGAGGGCCTGAGGACAACGTTCATACAGAGCAAGAGCCTGCTACAGTGGTTAAATTACAGCCAAAGAGTGCTCATAACACCATGCTCACAAAAACATCACAGTGTATATACACCACAAAAGGCATTCTCTTTCCTTAGGTGGCTTTTATTGAAAAAATTCAGGATTATCTGTTTTTCTGTTTTTCTCCCATTGTTAGCCTAAATCTTAATGTATTAGTCTGTGGCATTAATGTGTGCTGTAAAATATGCAATATGACTGACTTAATACTGCCAAGCCTTAGCTTTTGATAGATGATTTTTTAGTCTTTAACTTCATAAATTTAACACTTCATTAGTTCTAGTTTTTCCATTTAAAAGATAAGACCTTGTTACACAATATTTTGCTTGAAAAATAGTTTAATGTTTGGCTCTTTCAGTGGAATCAATGCTACTTTGCAATTTTGTTTAGATTTTCTTATTATATCATTCTTTTTGAATTAGTGAGTGTAGCACTCAGAAAATGTTCCATGTTCCTAATCTATAGAATAACGCAGGTAGTATCTACTCTCCAGTCTACAAATTTCCTCCCTCAGGTTTTATGAAGGTACAGATTCTGGAAAACAGGGAAGTAATTCATTCTCTGTACTGATGCAGTCCCTGGCCTTGCATCAAAGGTTAAAAGTGACTCCCACAAAATATGTCTTCCTTCTTTTCTCTGATAGATTCCATAAAAGAAATCTGTTGGTAGTGGTAAAAAACATCTATAAGGGACTGCAGAAAAAAATCATCTTCTTTTCTGTGTTGTAACAAATGTAAGCAAGGAGTGAAGTGGTATAACAGGAAAACATAAGGACACTTTGAGAAATTGCGGTTCTCTACTGCAGAAAAGTATATAGTGTCCTGTTCTTAAATAGTAATTTGAGGTGTTCAACTTAATGTGACTAAACAACATGTTTGTGCACAGTTCAAGAAGTGTGAAACAGGTGAATCTGAGGCCATTTTTATGGAAATCTGTATTTTAGGGTGTAATGATATAAATGGCAGATGCTAAAGACTACATGTGTCAAAACACCACCTTCCCATCTCACCCTGAATAATATTATTTTCTTAAAAACAAACAAACAAAAAACACAAAAAACCAAACCTTCAAGAAGATAGCATCTGCCTCCTGGAGAATTTTGCTTCCTTGAGAAATAAGATTTGCAGATATTCTACATCAGCACAAAAATAATGTCTTCTCTGTCCCTGTGCTTATTCATCCGTTTCCCCCTACTCCCTGCGGGGGAGCAGAGGTCAGGGAGTGATTCCTGCTATCTACCTGCAGCGCATCCTTACAAACAGACTTTATTGTTCCTGTGTTGCTGTGAGATAAGAAAGTACTATTTCCTGTATAGGAACTGACAAGTGTAAGAAAGAGGACTGGGCTGGGTTTTTTTCCCCAATTTTGAATATTCTTTAACCAAATCTTGGAAATCTGCCAAGATCTTTTGCATCTTGGGCCAGTGCTCCTATTAACCGTGTACGGATTCAAAATCCAGGCAGCATCATGTGTGCTTGCTTAGTTCTTCTTACCTCCTTGTATTCCAGTAAAGGAGAATATACTCTGAGAAAATTTGAAACAATGGGAATACTCTTTTCCAATGACTGAGTACTGCAGAGACCATCAAAGTGAGAGTCTGTATGCTGAGAGTAAACATGTCAGATGTACAAGACACTAAATAAAGACTGTATTGGGTGTGCATGGCAAGGTTTTGGTAGTGGGGAAGCTACAGGCGTGGCTTCTGTGAGAAGCTGCTAGAAGCTTCCCCTGTGTCTGACAGGGCCAATGTCAGCCAGCTCTGGGACAGACCCACCGCTGGGCAAGGCTGAGCCCATCAGCAACGGTTGTAGCGCCCCTGGGATAACACAGTTAAGAAGGGGGGTAAAAATCCTGTGCAATTGCAGCCAGAGAGGGGAGTGAGAATATGTGAGATAAACAACTGTGCAGACACCAATGTCAGTGCAGAAGGAGGGGAGGAGGTGCTCCAGGTGCCAGAGCAGAGGTTCCCCTGCAGCCCGTGGTGCAGCCC
>NW_010135857.1:11394-14723 GCF_000699245.1 Pterocles gutturalis
CAGCCATGGAGGTAACGGGGGAGCAGAGATACACCTGCATCCCGTGGAGGACCCCACACTGGAGAAGGCAGATGTCTGAAGGAGGCTGTGACCCCGTGGGAAGCCCATGCTGGAGCAGGCTCCTGGCAGGACCTGTGGCCCTGTGGGAGGGACCCCACGCTGGAGCAGGGGAGGAGTGTGAGGAGTTGTCTCCCTGAGGAGGAAGGAGCAGAGAGACAACAGGTGATGGACTGACCTCAACCACCATTCCCCATCTCCCTTGCACTGCTTGTGGGAAGGAGGTAGAGAAATTGTGGGTGAAGCTGAGCCCGGGAATAAGGGAGGAGTGGAAGGAAGTTATCTTAAGATTTATTTTTATTTTTCATTACCCTGGTCTGATTTGATTGGTAATAAATTAGACTAATTTCCCCAAGTCGAGTCTGTTTTGCCCATGGTGGTAACTGGTGAGTGATCTCCCTGTCGTTATCTCAACCCACGAGCCTTTTGTTATATTTTCTCTCCCTTGTCCAGCTGAGGAGGGGAGTGATAGAGAAGCTTTAGTGGGCACCTGGCATCCAGCCAGGGTCAATCCACCACAAAGACACATCCAAAATTGCATTGGATAAAGCTAGTTTTGTAAATGAAATACACTGCCAGAAGAATTAAACCAAGACACCTTTTATCTGATGGGATGGCCTCCTTGGGAATCCTGTGAAAATTTAAGTTTCCCTGAAAAACAGATCTATTACGCATTGAACACATGGGTTTACAGCTCTGCAATACTTATTTGTAGCAGCAGACCTTGGTCTATAAACAAACACTACACCCCATGTCATTTGTTATGTTATCTATATTTTACTGTGATTAGGACAGCCAGATCAGTCCTACTTCTTGTATTTACAAAGTAGCCTGATAGAGAGTCAATACTGCACTTTTCTCTAAGGGGTAAGAACCAACTGTGCAAAGCAGGCTTCTCCCACCCCCTTTTCTCTCTTTGATCATTACTCCTTTCTTTAATGTTGTTTTCAGCCAAAAAAAGCACCACATAACCTTTGCAAAATGCCAGGAAAACATTATTTCTTCTGCACCGCTCCAGTTTGCAGACATCGGGTACATCCTTACTCCGAGCCCTGCTCAGCATCACAGCTCTGAGACAGGTCATGTTAAACTGCCTCTTACTGCACTTTCAGGGACGCCTGCACCCCTCCTGATCTCCTGTGACTGCCAAATGTGGCTGTGGGAGTTTCACTAATGAACAGCACTGCACCATCCATTTGGCTCCCATCGTTGCACCTCCTTAAGCTGACAGAGGAGCAGGAAGCATATGCCGGTCCAATACCTCAGTCTGACTCACAGATTAATACAGCTGCCGCTCCTGTGTTTTCTACCCTTTTTTTTTCTTTCCAGAATGACTCAGATGCATTCTTTTTCAGAAATATCCCAAAAGTGTAGAAATTTTAAATGCATGTAATAGAAATAAAATCATCGAAGTGTGTATGATAGGAATAAACAAAAGAAAATTCAACCAATTAAAAATTGTAGCTTTTCTGCTTGCATGACTTTGTGTGCAGGAGCCCATGTCTTTAGAATGTGAATTTCAAACTGGATAAAAAGTTATCCGTGAATAGTTATAAAAGTACGGTTTCAGGTTTTTATGATCCCACAAGTTTTGACAGATGAATCTTTTAAAAAAAACCTCTTGGGCATAAATTGTGTATTAGGGCTTTTACATTGCACTCATTCAGTAAAAAAAAAAAAAAAAAAAAAAGATGTGTATTCCATTATTATGATTGTGCTTCCTTTTAAATTCCTTGGGACAAATACTCTCTTCTTTCTTCTCTGTATAGTTTGTAGTACATTTTTACACCACTATAATACAGCATTTGGCATTTTGCAGTGCCCTGTGACAGAAATACACATTTTATCTTGCCTCTATGATAGAAGGAAAGATAATGATTTCATATGATATGTAGACTAGCTTACTTAATCTTTACCTGTACTAAGTAAGGTATTGTCATTCTGTAACTATTTGAATTGGCCCTTAGGCATGTGAAGGAAAATACTTCTTTATCAGTGCTTTCAAAGGGAAAAACTACAGTAGAGGGCTGGATGGGGTGCCCTGTCCTTTCTGATGAACAACAAAGTGTTGCTGCACTCCCCATGGAGTAGCCTGGAGGGACCTGGTGGCATAAAGCATGCCCATCTTTGCCTGTGCTGGTCAAACCATCCCCACTCGAAATAGATGTGATAGTCCAATACAAGGCTGAAATTAGTTTAGCCACCTTTTATGTGGCTACAGCCAATTTTCAGGTTTGGGTCAGGGTGGTCTTGTTTTGAAATTCCTGCCTCTCCAACGCACAGTTTCCTTGTTTACTGTCAGCAATGCCTGCATTGGCTCCATGTTGTATTCACACAAAAGGCACCAGGCTCATGTTGCTGAAGACCCACATTGATGTCAGCCCCAAAGTCACAATGTGCCAAGCACCCTCTCTTCTTCTCTGGGCAGAACACATAGTGGGCCGGCCCTCTGCTGACATCCAGGTCCTTCATTCCGCTGCCCCTCACTCCGTGTTGCCCCTGCAGACCGTCCCGCTACAGGGGGTAGTCATGCCCTGGCAGTCCGGATGCTCCTCCTGTATTCCCACAGCATCTGAGAAAGGACTAGCTGGTTTTGGGCCTTTCACAAAGCAGCATGACTCTTTTTGCAGGGCAGGACAGTACAAAGAGACACGAGGAAGAGAGGGCAGAAGTAATAGTCTTCCTCATCCCAGCCTTTTCATGTCCCTTCTGGTCACAGGTGTACAGACAAAAGCAAAATAGCAGCTCTGCAGAGTGGTTTCTCCTGCTCTCCAGGGAAAAGTAGGAAGTTAACGGTAATCAGGAAGCAATTTTTTGCCTTTCCAGTAGGGCTGGAGTCTCAGCTGGAAAATATTTTTCCTTGCTTTCTGCAGGCATGTGTAGATAGTTTAAAACAGGCAGATCCATGACTCCAGTAAAAGAAAATACAAAATGGAAACAAACCACAGTACTAACAACAGATAAAAATAATGTCATGGTTGTGCCCTATACAGTCAGAGACACAAGAGAGATGTTATTTAGCTACATGTTCCTTGCTTTCTGATGATGTGTTTGCTCCCTGCTCTGCATTTTGCAGTTCCTTTTGGGGTTGAGAGCTGTGCAAGAGAGTGGGAGCAGATGCCATACTTCCTTTGTGAGCAGCTATGCCAGTGACAGGGTTTGAGCGTATCGGGCAGATGTTTTATTCACTAAGGCTAAAAAGCCATTTTCTGTAAAGTTGAATATTGAATGATGGGAGTGGTATCTTGTGTTGTTTGGGGGCTTTTTTTTTG
>NW_010135857.1:14828-21853 GCF_000699245.1 Pterocles gutturalis
TAAATTGTATCTCCTCAAATCTTCCAAAGCAAGAAGCACAATTAGATTAGAATACTACAGAAACTCTGTAGGTTTTCTTGGATTTTTATTCATTCATGTGCTGTCCAGCTATTAAAACCCTGTCCAAAGGACATGACATTGGATGGTTTACTTCAAAGCCAGAGCCTGGGCTTTAGACACTATCATAAAATTATTTATTTGGGAAAACAATAATGGTAAAACACCATTTGCAGACTGTCCACAGGAAAATTCCTACACACATGTCTTTGAGCTTGATTCAAGATCCATGAAAGACCTATGTTACTGCTCAGGCCTTGTGTGAAGAGCCCTGACTATCAGAAGAAACAAAGCAGGAGAAACAGAGAAAATAAAAATAAAAAGAAGGGATTGACTCACTGCTGTTAGACCTAGTCTGCAGTTCCTATAAAAAGGCAGAAATGTTTCATTTATGACTGATACTGGTACCTGCATTTGTCTGTCTACAGGGTTAGTCATCAGCAGTGATGTCATCAGCTATTGAAATAATTGTCATTTAAGTATGAGTTGGATGAAAGTTCATTTTATTGATGATAGGTGCCTAGTGCTCTTACTGTTGCATTCCCAGCAGCCTTAAATTTCTTGTTTGGTGCTTGGATTTGAAGAAGGAGCAGGAGCAGGTGTGAAAAAAACAGATCACAGGACCCAGGACTCCTTCCTCCCCTCTGCCTACCTCCTTTTGCTTCCCCAGGACATGAATCAATGGCCTCAGCCAGAAGAAAGCAGTGCATCTTTCTTTGCTTTCTGTGACACCAGAAGGACTTGATCTCTGTAGCACCTTTTTAAGCCGCTATAGTGAGATCCTATTTATGGTTTCCAGCAGTGATAAAAAATCATACCTCCAAGAGTTTTGCCCCTGCAGTGGGGATCTGAGCAGTACCCAAGATGAAACACAGGGTTTCTCACTGGGGTGGGATCTATTGTGTTAGCAGTCACTCAACACTCTTTAAATACCACTTTCTGCTCAGCCGTGGTTCCAGAGTCTGCTGTGGAATAGTGTTAATAGGACAGGAGACTAGAGGAGCTATTTAAATAGATATATCAGACTTAATGTGGCAAACATAATGTACTAACATCTCCTAGCTGAGTAAAGATTATTTTTTAAAAAATTATATGGTAAATAAGATACTGAGACAAAAATTACATTAAATCTATGTGAATTGTGGAGTCCTGTTCAAATAAAAGGATTTATGCAGGTAATTCTATTAGTGGTGTTGATAGCTATCTGCATAAATCCCAGCTTTTTTCAACAGGAAAAAGTGTTTCTTTTAGAAAGCATCTGGACATCAAATAGTATATAACTGTGATCCTTTCTTTCAGTTAGGAAGAGAAGGATGGTATTCTGTATGTAATTATCATATACATTTTCAAATAATGCAGCAAGATATTTTTGAAGGATTTTTTTAATAGAGTAAAAAATAAGGCCTTTTCTTTCAGAAAGCCAGAAGAAATCCAACATATTAAGTTGCTTTTTTTTCTGCCCAAATCATCGTAACACTTGGAAATTTAAAAATCCCTTATTGAGGTGTGTTAATTCATTTTTATCAAGCAGGAATGAGTTTATGCAGAAGAGGTATTGAAGAATTCCTGATACATTTCTTAATAAAAACTTGAATTCTGCACACAACAGCTTAAATAGCTGTGTGGGTTTTGATAATTGCTTGTGAGTATACACAGTACTAGAGCTCTGGACAAATAGTCAGTAGAGAGGGTCTTATGATCAAATGCTAATATTTGATTAAGTTTCTCCAGAAGTTTTCATTTATATTGGATCAGCATCCTACCCAGTCAACCCTGGAGGAGGGATGTGTTTTCAGAAAATAGGGGGAAAGGGGGGGAAGAACGTTCATTATTTTGTCCAAATATCCTACAAAAAATTGGTTTGTAATTTGCAAGTTGTGGATCTGAACTCAAAATTGGAAGGAACACCGGGGTCTTCATCAACCTTATCATGACTCTTGTAATCTAGTGAACATTGGTACTTGCAGGAAAAGATGAACATACTCATAGAAATGTAACTGCACTGGGAAGGTGTGTGCCTCTCCCACAGCCTGGCGTTTGGCTGAATGACCCGCACTTATGGCTGTGATGTTCCAGCTCAACGATTAACCGAGCTAGCTGAGACCTGCTCAAATCTCTGCATGTGCTGCAGCTGCATCTCTGACGTACCCTTGGAGGGCCCAGAAGTCCATCTAATAAAACTGCAGCCAGCAACAAATCTCCAGCTGATTTTCATGCAGAGAGACTTAACATCTAGTTTACTTTTGTCTTAGTGTCACATGCCTGTCTCCTACGTTACTTGCATTTTGCGTTTCAGTCTGTAAACTGTAAAAACATTATGCTTGATGGTCAATTGCTACGGGGAGGTCTAGAGATGCACTCCTCAGCATGATATATTTCTCAGTGGTGGATGTTAAGCCTATGCTGGGCAGCAGAGCAGGAAGCAGCAGCAGCAGGTCCTGCCACTAAGGTGCTGAGCACTGAGTAACGCTCTTAGTGAGAGGTGGAGGTCGCTGTCCCAGGTGATGCGCTGTGCCACAGGGCTCCTCGCTGCATGGATGTACCCACTCAGGTGGGCTTTAACACCTATGTTGCTGTGTAATTTTTTTGACTAAAGTACCTTTTGCCTTCCACTTTCCTAGATAAGGTGTCTTCAATACTCCTGCACATGTTTAGCTAGAGGTATACAGAATTGTTTCAAAGGGCTTTTGAATCCTATTTCTGCTGCATTTGTTAATTGGATATCTTGTGTTATGTCTTCAAAAAATGTTTATTAGATTTAGTATGACCAGAACAATATTTTTGCTATCTATTATACGTTAACTTGGAGATAGTAATAAACCAAGTGTTCAAAATTACTCTTTGCTGAGGGGGTGGAAACAGTGAAATCCAGAAACTCTGGCTGACAGCTGGTAGAGGTGGGCAAAAGAACCCTGGTTGAATATCTTGTGTTATGTCTTCAAAAAATGTTTATTAGATTTAGTATGACCAGAACAATATTTTTGCTATCTATTATACGTTAACTTGGAGATAGTAATAAACCAAGTGTTCAAAATTACTCTTTGCTGAGGGGGTGGAAACAGTGAAATCCAGAAACTCTGGCTGACAGCTGGTAGAGGTGGGCAAAAGAACCCTGTAGGCACAATGTTCAGGACAAAGTATTCTAGGAAGGCTTACAGGCACATGGAACATCTTCTGGGAAGTATCAAAGGATCAAGCTGAAAAAAGAGCAAGCAGAAGGGGAAAAACAGAAGACGCTCCTCGTTCTCTCTTACAACTGACAGAAAGATCTTTAAAACGTATACTTTGAAGAGGGTTATTTATTTCTGATTATGTTATCACAAGTCCATGCCACTGATGTGTGTTTTGATATCTTTTCCTTCTCTTAAACTGTTCAACCTGTTCCAAAGTCAGTAATGCATCTGTTTCTCTATTCCTTATGCTTATATACAGTGTGCAATCATTAGTGAAGCCTGTGGCTGATATTTTATGCTCCTCCACATCCAAAAGTAATGAGAAACTGTTTTATAGCCACACATATCTTCTGACTGTTTACTTCACAAATAGAAAATTTTCACAGAAGCTGACAGAATCTGAAAAAGTACAGAAACTATTGTTAAGAATTTTATTTATTCCACTAGGATTTAGGGCACAATTTATTTTATAACTTTATATTTTATTAATAGCTTTGATAGCAGTAAAATATACTAGCAATTATTTTGCAATGTTCATTTATCTCTAAGGAAACTTTCAAGACCAACTCTGATATAAATATCTAACAGAATAAAACTGCCGATACTGCAAATATCCATATTTGGAGTGGCAAAGGGTTTGCAAGACT
The DNA here is from genome assembly GCF_000699245.1 of Pterocles gutturalis. Classification (NCBI taxonomy): domain Eukaryota; kingdom Metazoa; phylum Chordata; class Aves; order Pterocliformes; family Pteroclidae; genus Pterocles; species Pterocles gutturalis. The sequence goes on from NW_010135857.1 coordinate 18,706, forward strand.
ACCTCTAAGGTGTCTGTTTTATTTCACACTGGGGAGATGGTTCACTACCTCTGAAGAAATGGTGTTCCTTCTCCAGTAAGACCAATCTGTAGAGGTATGACAGGAAAAAAAGAGGGTTTGCATTTGAGATGTTGGATTTCCAGGGGTTCACTCATGACAGCGCTGATTTGTTGGTTTCAAAATAAATTAAATTCCCTCCTTCAGGCAGACTGTAAACAAAAGTAACTTACTGCATACAAATCTACCTTAAGCTCCCAAGTGGAGGTTGTTACCGATATCCTAAGTAACATGCAGGGAGCAGTTTTGTTTCATTTATATGTAATTGTCTGTCTTCCCAAAGCTCCAAGGAAGACTTTTGGAAAGGCTAAACACAAGGCACAAACTTCAGAGGAAGAAAACAAACATGGTAACATGGTACCCTACCTCCCATGAAGACCACTTTCAGAATAACAACTGTGCTGAACTGTACCCACTGCTGAGCAAACACATGTCAAAAAGCATCACTTTGTTCACTCAGAATTACTTTGATGTTGGCTTTTGGGGTTTGTTTTTTTTTTTCAGTCATTTTACTCTCCAAAATTAGAGCAGGAGGAATGGAAATCAACCCCAAGCAAGTCTTGCTATCAAATGTCACATCTGTATTTCATCTTAGCTTGCAACAATTGGAATAATTTCTGATGTACTTTAGTATACACTGCTGCATCTGCTCTGAAGATGAGGTAGTCTTATGAAATTTTACAGTAAAAGTGTATTTAATTATTTCACCTCTAATAGGAAATGTACTAGGCAGTAAAGTGCATTTAATGATATTTGAAAGATTAAAAAAATGTGGGGGGAGGGGAGTTTTACGTTTAAATCATATATCAATCAACCTTAAAGGTGCTGTCTACACAGTAAGGTTATAAAATGTTAGCTCATTAAATATGCACAATGTTTTGCATTGCAGAAAGGATGTGGATTCTGCTTTCGATTTCCAAGCAAATTAAACCTGCTGTCAGAAGGAACACTGTAGCAGGATACAGTGGGCTCTGTGGAAACTAATTTAAACAATTTATGCTAGTGCTTAAGAGTTGGGTGAATTGGATTTCAGATAAATTCTCAGTGACAAGCTTAGGTTCCTCTTACAAGAGTAGAAAGAATCCTCATCTCTTGTAGGCATGGGACATTGCCTCTTTTTCTCATCACAGATTAAGGGCTATACTTTCACTCTCCATGCAGAGAGTTTCAACAATCAGTTGAAAGACTTCGAGTGGGAGATTCTACACAGAAGGCACAAAAAAATGTAATGCAGTGAGAAAGCCTCCAGGACTTAGCTGCAACCAGTTACATCTTGCCAGGTACACATCAAGGGTTGATCAATGAACCTATGTAGCTTGCAGACAACCCCACTCATCCCTAACCTCCTTCTGTGCAAATGCAGCTGGCCCAGTCAGTGACCCCATGTTGTCCTAGTTTCCTTTATCATTTAAGTTCACAGACACATATAAATGTTTTTTCAGACCTTTGAAGGCTGCATAAGGGGACAAAATGTGCATCTCCAAAATTAACTTATTCCAGTCAATCTACCTCATCATATGGTTTTCCTTAATCCCTATGCTATACAAAAGGGGGCAAACCCTGCCTATCCAGTGACTTGTTGGTTTTTTTCATAAGGTGCAATTAGTAAACTACAACACAAATGAAGTTGTCAAACACTAACTTTCCATTCCTTTCCAGTGCTCTAATGAACAGCCAGGGACATGTCTTCATACATAAATTTTTATGGTATTTGTTGTGCTTAAAAAAGAGATACTAAGAACTTTACAAACACTGTTTCATCATCCAGCTGAGAATGCTGAGAATTCATCTGCTGGGAAAAATGTTTATGATAAAGATGAGGCCATGGAGTAACTGCTGGCATTTAACTGAAAAGCATCTCAAATAAATGTATGTATAATGTAAACCAAACCAAAACAATGTTGAAGGTAACAAAATGTCTGAGGTAAGATAATTTTATTAAACAAGTATAATTCCTTAGTAATAATACATTTATGTCTTTAGGTTAGGGAGTTCTAAAGCCCTTTACAGACTACATACACTGTCTTCACTGTATTCATAAAAACAGACAAAAAGTTCTAGATAGTACTTTTAAAAATTAAATGACTCAGCAAGTCCTTCTGTGGTTCTTTCTCAAAAAGAGTCTGGGTAGCTTTATGTTGCCATCATATACTCCCAGTCAACATATTGTTAAATTGCTGCCACTATTGAAGAAATTGGGTTCTGTTTGGACAACACCCAACTGTACTTTCAGCCATGTTATCTCTGGACAACAATCACAGCAAGTCCAATTTCTATCTATAAAGTCTATTTTTCCAAAAGTGGCATCTGTCTCCCAAAAGACTCCCGCCAGACACTTCTGTTAGCATCCTTCAAGTTTCCTCTGGATGAAACTGTCACACAATTAGGTTACTGATGGGCTGCTGTGACAAATAGGTTGTCATTTGCCTTTTGATATACTTTTGATTTTGATGCTTTAAGTACTTTCTGCTTCTAAATACTGTCTTCTGGGAGCTGTCCCCACTCTGTTTCATGTTTTGAATAAAATACTTGCAGCAGCATCTTTTCTTTGTGAGTCCAAGGAGCAGGCTATAATGTGTCATATTTTTCCCAAGAGTGAATTTTATTTTGAACAATACTTATTGTATTGTGGTATAGTCTGTAGACTAAAGAGCTCATTTTTTCTGGCCTGAGAGAGTTAGCCAATAAGTCTCAGTCCATTACTAGTAATGTACAACTGAGTAAATAGGAAGTGAAATATTTCAGTTGGAAAAATAAATTATTTCGTTTTCCCAAAATATCTAAATAGTGATGTTTTCTGTGCAGCCTTCATTTAGTTCTGCTGTTTGTGGCTCACGATATCATCTTTAATTATTTTATTATTTACTATTTTTCCTTGAGATCTCTGCCTTGTTTGCTACAGAGTGGAATGGATCTGCAGATAAATTACACCTAAGCAATGAAAGAGATTATTGTCTGCAGGACCTCATTTCTGAAGCTGGTATAGTGAGGCTGGAGAGGGAAAAACTAAGACAGCTATTGCTGCCCTGGAGGACTAGATTCTACTTATGTCTTTACTGCCTGAGTTTCTGAGCAATGCTACCATCCACTT
>NW_010135857.1:21884-22251 GCF_000699245.1 Pterocles gutturalis
AGCATAACTTTTGCCTAGTAGCCATATTATTTTTATTTTGCTTGTTCCCTTTTTTTCTTGCTTTAATTAAGTTTACACAGATATTTTTCTAGGAGAAAAACAAATAGAACACTATCATAAAAATATAAAAGATAGAAGCTCAAATTTATCTTTTTATTATTTGGGTAATTCTATAGTTAAATTCAGCAGCTAGTTATGACTGCTTTAAGCTATGTTGGAAGAGTACTATCTGAGCAAAACATGACAGCCTTTAAATTGAGTTACAGGACTGCTTTATTATACAAGATCAATGCCAAAAAATATAGAATGCACTCCCAATTTCTCACTGATGCAATTTTCCAATTTCTTCCCTTTTGCCTGGCATTCC
>NW_010135857.1:22284-73148 GCF_000699245.1 Pterocles gutturalis
ATGGAATCATTCATGTCAAATAGACTTAATTAATTGTTAAAATTATTTATTTAAATTCCAATCATGATGAGTTTTTATAAAACTATCTTCAAAACCTTGTGCATTGCTGCTTTTTATTACCATATTTAATGAATGCTTTATGAATGCAGCTTTTAATGACATAAATGTAAGGATATTGCTTTTGAATTTTGCAACATATCTAGAGGCAAATAAATAAATTGTCCCCTTAAAAAAAATATTTGGTTAAACAATTCCTTAGCTTTTCTGGACATGAGTAGTGACCAGTCCTATGTTTCATTTATGCAAATGCATGACACAATTCGGTATCTGCCCCTAAACAAAGCAACTGATCTGCAATGCAATTTGGGTTGAGTAGTGAATAAAATTTTTGTCTGAGGGCTCCAATTCTAGTTTTATTGTATTCTTTTTTCTTAGTTGCTTAATGTCATTGTAACTTAAAAAACAAATTGCCTCGGTGTTAATGAGGCGTAATTGCTTCCACTTTCTAAACACTGACTAATTATTTTTTTTTAAGTTTCTAGGCAGAAATGCTAACACTTAAGAACAGTCTGCATTCACAGTCTTCATTTAGTCAGTTAAAGGATGGGTCTTCCTAAAGCAGTTAAGTGATTTAGGAGTGCAAGTCGTACTAGTTTTAAATGAAAAGCCCTGGTCAGCATAAAGTAGTATAAATATTATAGAGCTCTTGATACACTGGAAGTCAAACATGTCAGAAGATGTCTACAGCCTAAACACATTTTGTCAATATCCAGGTTATAAAATAAGAAGAGATAAAGAAATATAAATTAACAAAAAAAGCCCACAAAATTTTAGAAATTAAAATTACATACTTTATCCAGGTTGGCCTACATTCCAAATTCCTCCCACCAGCCTTTCTTAAGTATAGACATATCCTGTTCTACTTTTATGCTGTCATCTTTCTGTTGCAAGTAAGTAATTAACTCTCCAAAAGATGAGTTTAAATTAAAAGAGTAAATACTGAAATTTCAGAGAGAAAACTTGTTTTTTTTCATACAAAAACTCAACACCTCTGTGAACATGTCTTTAACACTGAAGCTCCTACCTATTTCATCATATTGTTTACCTATGTGTTCAATGTCTTCTGCATGCTTAATATCATCAAAATACTGTTACTTTTATGAGATAAGGAGGCATATGTAATTATGGTATATACTACTTAAAATTTTTTTTTCATCTACAAGAAGTTGCAGATTTTATGTATTAAGGGTGTTGCCTTTGTATTGCATACTAAGGTAGTAGAAATTTTACAAGCTAGCAAATATGACTGCTTGTTCAAATATGAATATACTCCCCATACAGTCATTATAACTAAACAGAAAAAGTTGCTTTTGAGCATAACTAAATGGAAAAAATTGCTTTTGAGCATTTCATATTCATCAATAGTTCATGAAAATGCATAACAAGTTATGACACATTTAATAAAGATGAAAGGGGTTAAAATCCTTGTTAATTTTTAATACGGATAATAAAGGGCATTAATACAGTTTAATTATAACCATAAATAATTAAAATTCCTTTTTAAACTATATGTTATTTTTATTGTAAATAACTTAATGTGGTACTCTTGGACAGATTATATACATGGCATTACAATGCCAGCTATTCTACAAAGGGAAGTCAAAGTTACTTTATTGATTATTTGAGTAAATAGGGACATTTAAAACATTTTTAGGACATTTCGATAGGATATCCTGAGGAGGATAGGATAATCTCAATGGTGGCAAACAACAGTGAAAACAGCCAACACTAGACACCCTGAATTTGCAATAGGGATAAGTAAGCTGTCTTTTGGCTTTTCTTCAGACGGCCCTCCCAGCCCCCGACTGACTGCTGCTTATGGAGGTCCTTGGGTATTTGTCATGCCTTTGTATTTTTCCATTAGTTTCTACATTTGCCTTTTAAGCCTACATAAACTTGTCCCGAAGGTCAATATCCCGCAGCAATATGTTCCACAGCTGAATTACAGTTTGTGTTACAACAGTTTACGTTTGAACCTTTAACTAGCTTTTTTCAGCAAATGTTTCAAGACAAAATGTCCAGGGGTCCATGCAAAGCTACAAGAGAGTCGTATCTGTTGATGAATATTCTTTCCTTGCTACTCAGACGATCTTTATGGCTTCAAAATGAATAAAAAAACTACCTTCTTTAGGATCATATGCTTTCAACTTTGTACTGATATAGAGATTGAGATTACAATAAACTTGATTTCTTATTGTTTCATTGCCCGGACCGATGAACAGAACGTGATAAGTACCATTCAGGATTCAATACCTTAAAGAAAAAAGTTATATTTTAAAATTAGGTAAATGCTATAAATCCTTGTGTCAAAACTTTTTTTTTTGATTGCTAAAACTTCATCTTAACACATTTGTCTAAGATTCAAAAGACCTTATGATTTTCCAACTGTCTTCAGTATTTAATTGAAAAAATAATTTCCCTCTTATGAAGTATTTGCTCAAAACATAACTAGATAGTAATCACAAAAGGGAATCTCCGTCTAAGATACGTTTGGCATTTGTTCATGCACTTTCACGCCTTTTATAGCTAGATGAAACTAATACTACTGCTTATGGGAGAAGTTTAAAATTACAACGGTATATAAAGGGATAGTGCCAAAGCAATAAAGGAGAGCAATGTCAGTAAAAGTTATGTAATGTAAAGTTACTGAAATTCAGCTTTGGTTCTTTGCTAACAATATTCAGCATTACCACACCTTAAAGAACAATATATTTCTCAGTGCACTAAAATAGAATCCTGTCCTTTAATGAAAAATGCTTATAAGCAGCTACATAGAATAGTACTAAAATACTTCTGTTGACTTAGTAACCTCTGTAATATCTCCTTTCTTTTTCTGTTTTATTTTGCTTTTTTTGAGCCTGTCTGTAAGAAACGCTGATCAGTCAATAGATTAAACAAAGCATTGATTCACTTGTTCTCAGTCATTCAATGCATTGCAAAAGTCCAGATTTGGAGGAATTTTAATTTCTTGACTTTTTTTTTGATGGATTTTGGGGTGAACTATGGGTACCTAGAACTCTAGGAAAATGATGTCTGTTCAAAATATAATTTCATAGGGGACAGTTAGGAACTTTTTCAGAGCATTCAGACATGCCAGTGATTAGACTTATCTCAGGTAAAATCCATTCTTCTGAAAAAAAATAACAACTATGTGTTTTATGTAGATTTGAAACATCTAATAATAAACACCCACTGCAAAATATAAAAACCTTGCCTTTCTCTTGTCAAGATTGCTAAAGCTATGTTAACATTGCATATGCGACCCAGGGTCAGAGCCCCAGGCTCTCACCTGCCAAGTCAGCTGTCGTGGACAATTTATGTCCTTAGCTTCATCCCCAGCTTGGTCTCTCTGTTCAAGCAGCACAATTCAAGCCCAATTCCTCTCAGCAATAGGTTGCTGTTAAGGGGCAGTGATTCTTTAAGTTGAATAGTTTAAGGAAAAGTGAGAATAGTCCAATGAAGAGTACCCCTTAAACTCAGGGACTGACATATTCAAATTTAGTAAGTTGGTAAGCTCCAACTCACACACTTATGACACCCCTAAGGGTAACACGTGCTTAAGAAAACAAACCTAGGGTTTAATATCCAGCCTAAACAATCTAAAATATACTTCTGCAAGGAGAGTTGAAGTTGCAACCTTTCCACCATAAGAAAAAATAAAGCATAAACTATGCAGTTGCTGGAATGTGCTTGTTGACTGTGAGGTGTTGACAAGACAAACCACTTTGAGTAGTACCTCATGCAATGAAGTGAGTAATATCCCGATTACACTCCCTAAGAGCATTTTTGAGGAATTCTACTGTGGACTCTGGTGAAAGTGAAGTGTTGCATCACTGGCTGGCATACGTTGGCATAATATTTTCTTACATGACTAGGATTACATGACTTACTCTTTCATCTCTTTTCTGTTTGTTCATTAAATGTAGGCAAGAAAAAATTAAAAACTACTTTTTGGGTAATTTGTGGCAAAAGATTTCAACATAAACTAATAGAAAAGACAAGAAGAGTTGCTGATCAGTTAGATTCACCAGCAGAATGTCTTTTTGCTGGTATATAGGAGATAATTTTTACACATGACATCTGAAAGTGAGAAAAGTTGTAGGATTCAGGAATCTGGTGATTTAAAACTCTGAAGAAAAATGGAGGGAAATTCTCAGACAAAAATTTAAAGACCTGGGGTGAGATGCGAATGGAAATTAGCCTAAATGGAAATCATAAGCTAAAGATAATCATCACCTTTGGGAAAAAGATTGTTTCTTCTCAGTAAAATATTAAATCTCTGTTCAGGTCTTTCAAATACCTTCCATGATCAGGGGAAAAAAATCTGAATTTTGAACCTCCTTTAAATCTAGGAGATTTTAAATTGTGATTTCATTTCCAAACTTAACACTGTCAACTATCTTCCTAATATAAATTGGGTTCATGGGCTTGATTTATAGTTTGCTTGAAGTTCTTAGACTTAGTATACCACAGCTGTGTGTAGCTCTGTGTCTGTGGGTATGGGTGGGTACATGTGTTTTAAATAAGTAACTAAAACCTGCAAGAGAGGGAGTGCATCTTACAGTGAGATATCTTAACCTGGAATGCTTGACTCTGATTAGTTCTGTTACCTGCTACTTTAGTCTTCAATATTTATTTTCATGAAAATTTAAATTTGAGTTTAAAGTTATTATTTCTTGAACATATTTGTTTCAATTTACCATCATGTTTTCTCTTTTATGAGAAAAACTTAACCTAAGAGAAATGAGTTAGAATATTCTACTTTCGTACTTTTACTAAAGATAGCAGAGCAAAGTTTGCAGAGAATTCAGGCCTTTATCATATGAAATGGAAAATATGCTGTCAGGATTAAAGCAGTAAAATAAACAGAAATGCTTTCTTCTCTTTCCTCTACCTTCATCTTGTTCAGAAGTTCTTCTAAGTCATAGAGCCTCACTCAAAAGTAATATCAGGGTCCTTTTTATTATTTATTTCTTCTTTTGAGGAGTCTGTAATCACTTTTCAAATACTGCACTCCCAAGTCCTTTTCTGAGACAGGCACACCTTCTCCTCTGTAGTTCTTGAGAGAGTTGAGCCTTCTTCCTCTCCTCAAATGTATTATTTATGAGAGTATGCAGGAAAGCTGAGAGGAATAAATTGGCAGATCTGCCATTGCACACCATTCAGCAGAAAGGTTAGGGTGCACAACACCACAAAAAGTGCACCATAACATTCCAGATTTCATTGGGCACTTTGGAATATGTTACCTCTTTACAGGGAAGATGTCTGGCTTCTGCCAAACTACCTGGCAATTAACCACAACAACAAATACTTGTACATTGCAATAAATGAACCCAAACAATAGTAACCCAACTCAGAGCACACACAATTTTCCTTTACTGCTTTTAAATGAGAAAAAAAGTCTAGTAAAGAAAATGCGAAGGTAGGCTGTGTTTCAAGTAAGATGTTTTCTGCAGGTTGTTTGTACTTTACATCTTCCCTAGGCAGAATTTTCTCTCTGCCTAGCCACTATGTAGAAAGAGGAGGGGAATAGCTATTTTGGGAGTTTTGCCTACACCTGTTAACTAGGTGACAGAACAGTGAGAACAATAAACTTCAGTGAATGTAGGCCAGCAGTAGCTTTCTGCAGAGAAAGAGGAGAGTATTAGTATAATCTCTTCCCTGGGATATTCCTGGAGTGGAAGAGCACCATAACATCTGCTCAAATAGGCACTCCCGCATGGCTAAAGAGCTGCTTAAGAAACACATTCAATTCTAGCAGTTCCAAAACACCTCCTTGACCTAGTCTAACTGTAGGCAACTGCAGTTCAAGCCTACAGCCCAGTGCAATACGGAGGAAGGCAGAAGGAAATGCATTTTGGAGCTGAACTACCAACCTGAGAGTGCAGTACGCTGGTATGTGCAACTGTGAAATCCCTGACTCAAGTCACAGAGTGTATATTATCTGAAAGAAGCATCCTAAAAATGCAAAAGTCAGTTAAAATATGAAGTTACAATTGCGTAAGAAGAAATATAACCTCTTCTAAAAGGAATTATGCATGCTCAGGCACACTGTGGGAGCCATAGTTCTTCACAAGTGTTTATGGTTTCTTTCACCATGTTTTCCTTCTTAACTATTACCAATAAGATAACAATGCAACAGTGACATTTTATGAAGGAGAGAGAAAGCTTTATTTACCACAGACGTACATTTAAAAACAGAAAGTTAGAAGATATATGAAGAAACTCCTACTATGAGCATCTCCATTAAAGAGTTTCTCATCTTTAATGATTGCCTTATATATTCATAGTCTCCTTCATAGCTTTCTGTGCCATTTAATTCAAGACCACTTCTGCTCGACTGTTCTTTGCTGATAGTCCTTTACTACTGTTCATATCCCAAGTGTTGTGGTAATAGCCTATCAATATCAACATGAAGGCTGCATTTTTCTTACGTGCTTTACAAACACATATAAAATGCTAATGCACATAAATACAACATGAGTTTATCTCTCTGTTTAAAACAAAACAAACACTAAAAAATATTTTTATTTATAGTTTTTGTCACTGTGAGGTTCCCATGTTTTTCTTTAGAAGTTTATTCAAGTCATAAATTAGAGAGGGCAAAACCCTAGAATATAATTTCTGCACTGGCAGGTAAACAGAGCTGCAGAGTATATTTTAGCTAAGGTTTTCTTCTATAGTCTGTGTTTCTTCCTGAATCTGAGCACAAAGTAAAACTGGGGAATGGAGAATCATGTTTTTATCCTGTACTACTCACTCTAAAAAAGCTATTTTTCTAGACTACTGAAAGCAGACAACTAAGACAGAGAAAAGATAAATTATGGTATGTTCTACTGCTGTGTCTGAAGTCATTTGTGATGGAGCAAATGAAAAAGCCAAGTTACAATTCAAATTCCCTGTTCACAATACACAGCTCTTGTTTACTGTTTTAATGAGTCTATAAAGCTTAAATTTAATGAACTGTTATTAATTTAAAATCAAATGTTCTTGGATTTCTTTGCGAACTACTGATGTAAAGGATGCAGGACTGTGAACTGTTTTTTTCTATTGATTTTGGACTTTTGCTGCTTGCAATGTCTATTTTCCTCTGTATAGTCAGTTATTCAGTTGACTTTTTCTGTTACCAGATGCTATTACTTTTGCTGTAAGTTCTTCTGAAAGTAGGAGAAAGGTTTGTTAAAGAGGGTAAGCAGCTCACAGGATTTAACAGGGCATCCCAGGTCGTCATTATGGCCATATCCTGATCACTACGGTTACAATTTTCCTGACCTGAAAAAAGTTTTCTAACTGCCTATACTTTCTCATTTTTAACATTGGGTGAAAAAAACTTATGGTCCTCCATTCTACCTGCACAGAGAGAAAAATCTGCATGAGAGGAGAAAAGGCAGAGAAAGGACAAATAAAAAGTGGAGCATGTTGCTTCTCAGTTACTGCATGCTGAGAGATTCATCTTCCCTGGTGTCTGCATCTGACCTGATTATCCAGATTACCACTTTAAGTCAATGTAGAAAAAGGTACCTCTGGAGTATGATTTCTCTGCCCTACGTTATATAGGGCAGAGAGCTGTACATATATGAAGGAACAAGATGTGTTTACCTCTACAAGGGACAGTTTCCTTTGTAAAGGGATTCCAGACATCTTGCTTAGCTTGGCTTTGCTAGTCCAAAAATGATTACGTTTTAAAGGTATAAAAATAGATGAGACAAATCCCACTGTAAATACCAAAAAAAGAGTAAGATAGAAACAAAACTGCATGTTACTTCAGTCCCAGTAACTTCATTAGGTAAATAAAGCCTACCTATATGACACTCAGGTGGGATTCGACTGGTGGCAATGCGTAACTCTGTTTAAGTCAGTCAGCTTTCTCTCCTTTGAAAGTCACTGGGATTATATCTAATAAATGTAATGGACTCCAGGATACAATTTGTCTCATCTAAGTAATCATCTGATACAGGTCATATAAACCAGAGCTTAAAACTGAATGTTTGCACCCACTGACTGTAAAATGGGAGCCATGATGTAGCAGTGAAGGAGGAGCCTAGCATGGGGATGAGAGCACCAGGCTTGTAAATGCCTGGCTCCCAGAATGCAGTCCACAGCTTTTGGTTATGAACCAAAGCTATATCATGTGGTCAGGCATTAAATAGCTTAGAGAAATTGTTTATTCTGGTGTCTTTTGTTGTCTTCACCCCCATTGATTCATTTAAACTAAGTTATACTCTCTCATGATTAATTGGGCTAAAAGCATGCTCATGGACCCTTGTAGCTGCTCAGCTGACATGAGGCAGCTTGTTAAGTCACCGAAATTCAATTGTGCTTGATCACACTGCCGTAAACTGACACTTTGGCTTTCCTCTGCTGTGGGTTTAAATCACAAGTAACTTCCCTGAAGACATTAGATTTATTTCACAGAACAAAACCAACATGAGAAGAGAATCAAGGCCTCAGGCCACCCATCTTATACAACAGTAAAAGGGAGAAGGGGAATTTATGGATGACATCAACAAAGAGGGTCATAAAGCCCAACTTAAAGCTTGAAATAGCTATAATAATTAAGAAAGTGGATTGCAGAAGTTGGAGATTGTAACGTAGATAACCAGGAGTAGAAAACCATAAAGAGTGATTTTTTTTTTTTTTTTAACTAGAAATCCAACTGTTGAACAATAGCTAAAACCCACATGAGTCTTGAATCATGAGTGGTTTAGCTTAATCAGAGGCTTAGGCGCATATATCCTGCACAATGGAAACATACAGCTTAGACAAATCACTTAAGTGAATACAAAGCCTTTAAATACCTAAAGCAAGTATTTCCTATCACATTGTAGGTATCTGAGGCATGAACAAGATTTGATTATTCCGTTAAATACATTAAAAAGCAGAAGCAAAACCAACACACCATACAGTTCAACATTACAAAACAATTATTCTATTCAGTCAGTGCTTTAAAAACAAACCCATTCCAGAACAGCTGGAAACCTGCAAGTGACATTTATAACAATTGCAAGCGGTAGTTAACATAATGTAGTAAAATAAAAGATTGACTCTTTTGGGGTTTTTTTCCACATATTTTACTTTTAAATTTATATTTGGTTTATTATTTTCATGTAGTATTTTGCCCAGTCTTTTGTCTCCCCTGAAAAGTTCCAATTAGCAATTCTCACTGGCTTTGGTGCACCTGTCACTAGGATTCTTCCTAATGTGTTTTAACATGCCCAAAATATGGTCCAAAGTGCTTTTATAGCAGTATGTGTATTTTTCTTGTTTGTTTCAAATTCATATACCTCCTTGTAAATGCAGATTTTTCCACCAAAATGAATTGTACCTGGTGTGGTGGTATAATAGTGCTCATAGCTGATGAATTACTTTTAAAATTACCTGTAAATAAAGAAGTATTTGTATGTTGTTTGTTTTAAAATCTTGACAAGTGACCTCTCACGGGTTTGTGTTATTTAGGGCAGATGTCAGTAAAAAGCAAGGTAAGCCACACCAAAGAGGTGCTCCACGATGACTCATGCCTGAAGAAGAAGAAAAGCATCTGGGAGCAGAATGTAAATGCTCAGTTTGAAAGGCTCTAGCCTGTTCTTGTTATCTCAGCGAAGATGAATCATTAGACTGACTAATACCAAAGCACATCAGTTCAGACTCAGATTCCCAAAACATGAAATGACCCACTGAACTGGACTTATTATGCTAATACATCAAGACATGGTGCAGACTGTGAATGTTCCCGTTAGCAGTGCAGTAGTATGAATGGATATTTTACTTAAATGACCAGCCAGTAGCTATAAAGTCAGATTGATGAATGAAAAGCATTAATTGATGAAAGGCCAAAACACGTCATAGTGGGCGGTCAGTCACGTCATGTATCTTTAGATAACAAAATTAGTGGGTGAAGAGTTAGGAGCCATATTTACTTAGGCATCCAATGGACTTAAGAAATGGAGAAGAAAGGCTGAAGCTACTCTGCTGCACAGAAGCAGCTCCAAAGCCAAGTTTGTGGCCAGATTCAGCAATTGTGGAATAAGTCCTGGAAATGGCTTGCCAGGTCTGGGGAAATTTGAGGTAATGTTACATGCTTTACAATAACACCTCAGGTTACCTGCAATGTGGGTAAGCTCCAGAGCACATCCACCTCATCTGCTGTTACTATGGCTCTTATGCAATGGATGTCAGACGGTCATAAGGTGCTAGGATTTGTCCTAGGGAAGCTCTGCGCTGCTTATTGCTTGTAACACAGGTCGCTCCAAGGCTGCCTGCACAAGCAATGCAGGCACAAGCTACTAGGTCTTGAGGGTGCCCAGGACTCCAAGCACCCAAACTAGCTGGCTCAGTTGCCCTGTACACATCTCCATAAGCTTTTCCGTAGTGTAGGTGTATCACCTAAGTTAAATCTCCTACTCTGAGTGTGCCTTTAGAGATTTCAGCCACGTTCCAAAGACTGGATAAGTTGGGGGAGATCAGATTTCTAAATTAGACTCTTCAGCCTGATTCTCTAGTGCTAGGCAATGAGAATCTCCACCACCATGCCCATGCTGTCTGATTCCCAGCGCCACAGGGCACTGCAATGAATCATGCAGTAGTTACAAACACGAATTTTAGTTGTTGCACACATATACAAAGTATTTGGGGGTTTCTTAAAGCCTCATATTTGAGGGGGAGGGTATATTGGGGGTTTTCTGTTCATTTTCCAGTGATTCCTTCCAAACCCTCAGAGAGGCATAACAGACTTCTAATTTCAAGACAGCAGGACAGCAATATGGGCAGCCCTAAAGTGCCATGTAGGAGTACCTTCATTCCTCTTACACCCACTTAGATTTCTGCATGCAATTCAGCTAATTTGAGCAGGAATTGATTAGAGTTTATAGTGTTCCGTCCACATTCTATATACAGGAATTTTCAGAGGAAAAGACAGCCAATGACAGCATGTTGGAGTGATCGATAAGAAGAAGATGTTTTGAGAAATCTTTATCCTTAAATAGATTAGTACAAGCCTAATGTACTATTAAAAGACATTCTTAAGTCTTAGTAGATTCTTACTTTTCGTGTTGCCAAACCAAGAGGTTTTAGTTTTTGTGGCTTCCGTGTTGTACAATTGTGTTTTGCTGAGGGATCTGGTCCAATTCCCCTAGCAGTCAGGAGGAATCCAGCCACTACCAGTGGCTGAACAGGTCTCATGCAGAAAAAAGCAGAGTTATTGTTATAGCTGTTATTGTGGCATAGCCTATATTTCAATATGTAGTTTTCTGTCATGTAACACCAGCTAATGCTCTTCAGCATATAGGAAGTTATAAGTGAATGTTACAAATCTGTATGAATGCAATATGTTACTTCATTGATGAGACAATTCCAGTTATTTAGCAGTAAGGATGGGCATGTCTACATCTTCATATTTGCTTTTGTAGGATGGAAAGGTCCAGAGATCTTTTCTAACAGTGTTTAAACAAAAAATAAAATTAACCCACTATTTGACTTTTTGACTTTGTTCTTTTGTTCTGTGCTAGGAAGAGTGAGACACTGTACAGCTTTCAATAAGTCTTTGGTGGTCTGTTTTAGCTGCAGAAATAACTCAGAATTTCCTTCCTTGCTTTTTTATTTTCAAATAAATTAGTATTAAAATGAAAATTAAAAAATAATGACTGAACTTTTTCCCTGTGGATTACAGGATGGTATTCTTTGATTTTTTTTTTTTTGGGGGTGGCTCAATAAGTATAGTTGGGAGCTTGTTTCTCCCCTCCTTTCATATACCTCACAGAGCAAATTGCAGAAACTGCTACCAGTTCAGAATGTAGACTGAGCTTTGTCCAAGATTGTTCATCCAGAGCATAGCTTCAACTTGTGACAGCTTCTGAATCTGTGTAACCTGGGTTTTATTTCAGACATTTTGGGCTGTAAATCTCTCACATCTCACTGAACCTTATCAAAATTAGTGTTGGTGTCTGTAGCACTCAGAAAATGAAGGAAAGGTCAGTGCATTCAGTTCAGCTTCAACTGAGGTCATGTCAACAGCCAAGACAGATCCTCATATAAGATGTGATGACTCATATCCTTATAGAAACCTGCAGCGTGTTTCATTTCTTGGTTATTATAGAAAGATTTATTTACTCATTGAGGTCTGCTGCTGGCAGAGAAAGGAAAAGAAAAAGTTGTCTAGCTCTCAGCTTTGGGAACAAAGCTGTTTTAGTTCACCATCAGTAGGCATCTGTATACCTGTCTAGTCACAAAGCAGGTGTTGTTTATTCAGGGGTGTGATAGGTCTTACTGGATGCAAAAGCATTATGCATTTTATCAATATAGTCGTGTTCAGAGCCAGACAGTGCTGTATACAATAAAATCAAGGAGGGACACAATCTCTCACCAGTGAAGTCTACAATCTGACAGATAATAAACATCCAAAGAATGAAAAAGTGAAAAAGAAGGAAAAAAGTCAATACAGCTTTTGCATTTGACATAAGGCCTTCTTTTCCATGATATCTTTCTCTGTCTTAGTAGAAGATTCTGGGCAAATCTGCTGGCCCCAGCAGTTATGACCCAGAGCATACAAAGCCTGTCTACCCAGAGAATAACCTGTACAGAGGTCCCTTCCGCAGAATTACGAGCCTGAAAGCTGTGTGAAGGAAGGAAGAAAATCTGAAGGAAGCTTCAAATTCTAGGAATCAAAAGAGCTGCTCTCAAAAATGTCACTCTTCAGAGTTGCTGACAGTTACCTGGTGTACCTATCGTCAAGTAACCTGGTTCAGTACGTCTCTTTATTCCTTGCATCTCTACAGATTTAAATAAAAATCTTTTCTTTTTGTCTGAAATTGCAGGACAGACTCAAATATTTAATAGGAAGGATATATAATTTAATATAACAATGAAATGCGTAAGAGTACAAAATATCGGTGAGTTCTAGTCCATAGTGAATTAATTATATTTTAAACTATGAAGTGAAACAAAATATTTCCTACCCATAAAATTAAACTTTATTGGGAATAAGTAAGGTATAATGATTTAATATATTTGGATTGTGTTTAAAGAAGACGATAAGGCATTAGAAACCTGGAAGGTAAGGCGAGGCGTATAAATAATGAAACTGGTGAACAAGCAGCATGTATCAAGGAAATTCCCTTGATCATTTGATAGCTGGTATTGTAATACTTCCCAGCTGTCTTCTATTCATAGTCTCGAAAGGCTGCTCCTTAATGGCCTTTTCAGCATTTGTGTTTCTGGTCATGCTGAAGAGCTGAGGGTAAGGCAGCAGGGACAGGAGAGCTGGCCACAACACTGGCAGTGGGATCCCCAAACTGAACCTGTTCACCTGTGGCACAGGGATGTGGAAATGCTGTGCCGGCTCATACAGGTGGCAAAGAGAGAAACCTCATGTTTCCTTGTAACATCTGCCTGTGGGCTTTTCATAATGGGCAAATATTGCCTAAAATCCATATAATCTCCTCTTTTATTGCAGTCTAATGCAATGGAAGTCTGGCATTACTTTGAAAGTCACCAGCTGCAGCTGTCTGACAGTGAGTTGTCTGAGGCAAAGCTGATCAGCTTGAGGTAATCAGCTGGGTAGGTGGAATGATTCATGCACCGGAGGTGGTATTCACTTATCAGTCCTGCCAAAGCAGCCTAAACAGCTAGCTTAGACTAGAAACCTAGCAATTAGTCAGTCAAAGATAGGTGAGATGAATCTTAACCTCTGCACATAAAATTACTCCTCTCTATTATGAAGCTCTCCCCAGTCACAGAGTGCCTTAAGATGATAGATGCCAGCCAGTACCTTTCACTGATCAAAGATCAAATCAAGAGTGGTTCAAAGCTGCACCAGGGGAGTTTTAGACTGGACATCGTTAGGAAGCATTTCTTTACCAAGAGGGTGCTCAAGCACTGGAACAAGCTTCCCAGAGAGATGGTGGATGCCCCAAACCTGTCGGTGTTTAAGAGGCATTTGGACAATGCCCTTAGCAACATGCTTTGACTTTTGGTCAGCCCTGAAGTGGTCAGGCATTTGGACTAGATGATTGTTTAGGTCCCTTCCAACTGAAATATCTATTCCATTCTATTCTATTCTATTCTATTCTATTCTCTTCTCTTCTGTTCTATTCGAATTATTCTATCCCATTTTCAGTCACGAACTCTCTGTGGGATTGGCATTTTGCTGCTGAAGGCCAGCAAGAAAAGCTCAGGGTCTTGTTAGCTAATCATTTTTACAGTCTTTAAATGGGATTATCAGTGATCGTCCTTAAAAGAGTTGTAAATTAGTCTCTTAACAGTCACAACTTTTCTAACAAGCTGCTCCTCTTCTCCCAGTTTCGGGAAAAATCCTTGGGCAGCCTCAGACAGGGAGCCCAGACAAAGTGTTAAGTCCACAAATTATGTCTTTTGACCAGAGATCTTAAAATGGGGACGTATAGTAGTGATTTCTCTACTCAGATTTGTAGATAATCTGTCCCCAGGAAAAAAAAAAAAAAAAAAAAAAAGTGCGAGGTTGTTCTTTTATCTATCACCACCCTTTGACACCAGCATAATTAAGTGAACTTTTATCCTGCTGTCTGTCCTATAGTGTAGTCTACATCATCTGGCAACATCTGTAGGAAAAAATCAAGCTCTTCCATTAGTTACAGTGTGTTGACAAGACTAAATACTGTTTGTATCATTTATCTTGGAAGTACAGGTGAATAAATGAACCACTATAAATGTCCTAGGTTAGTGGATAGTTTTAAATTTCAACAGACTTTTCTCAAAGGACCCCTGGGGAAAAAAAAAAAAAAATATTGGTTTTGGTTGCATGTCTGAAATCAAATCCCCAAAGATTTTGAAACTTTTCCATTACACTCCTTTTCCTCATCTGCTTTCCAGAGGCAGAAGGAAGTGAGAAAATGAAGCGAATATCGCAATCCATTCTGTAATTTGTTCTGAAAACCCAAATTTGTTTTTAAGCAAGTGTAGAAAAATGTCATGTCTGCATGAAATGAAAAATAACTGAGGATAAACAGGATATGTCTCATTGCAAAATTGGGGGTTTTTTTGCTTTTTTAAATGATAACTGACTTCTTGCTGTTTTGATAGATCAGTCAAATTGTAAGAGTTAGTGATGGTAAAAATTACAGATAAGGGGTATGCATGCTATTAGCAATACAGGCTCATGTTCCTTCTATTGGTAGTTTATAAATTTTTCTGTCTGTTCTTCACCAAGAATCTGTTAATGAGAACTCTTGTCCACATACTTATAAGTCTGCCATGCATGCATGTGGGTCAGAAGAACAGTGCCGTTTATTTTTTATGTTATCATATAGATTGCACAGTTCACCTCTGTTTCAATATTTGCAGTGCTACCACTCCAAGGTTAAGGTTAAAAAGAGTTAATTTTAGAACAAAGAGAAGCATTATTATTAATTTCCAGAAAGTGTTAACTTCTGTCGGAATACTGGGCAGCAGCTAGAAGAAAATAAGGTAAGATGTTATGGGTGTCCTTTTATAGAGGATTTTGTCTTTTATTGCTATGAGCATCTACTTGTACTGCAAAGTTTCTGTGAATACTGAAAGTGTTTGTGTGGGAAAGGGTAAGAACAAGCAGGGGAGTGGAGTTGAACTATCTGCTTAAAGAAAGCTGTTATGTCTTTCTACATTCATTTGTGGAGCTACATAACACTACATTATCTGAGATACACAGAAAAAGGTTTTTTATTACAACTGAAGGTAATTTAGTGCAATTCAGGTGTTTTATTTTAGGGTGTTTTGGAACTGCCTCCTGCACTTCAAAGTTGTGGAAAAATATTAGAGTAGGAATAGTCAAATCTGCTTATATGTTAAGAAGCTTTATATGTAATACAGCTTTGTCATTTCCGTTAGTTTCCTAAAGAAAAATACCTCCCATAGTAGCTACCAGATAGAGCTACAGGTAAAATGTATTTTCAAGATCAGCTTGGTGGTCTTTTGTAAGTTACCAAGGTCATTATATCTAGACCTTCTGTTAGAAAAAGTGAATTTGGAGATAGAGATCCTACCAGTCTGGAATTGTATTGGGGCTTTTGTTCTATTACATGCATCACAGATTCCCTGATGTATCCCTGAAGAAATCTGTTCTGAAATGAGCCTCAAGGACCATGAAAAGATTTATCATTTATATATAATAATGTTCTTTTTCTGGTTTATTCTCTTTGTGCAACTACTGGAAAAACATTTCCTTTCTTGACAAAAGCATTGTTAACCATACAACAGATGTTATGAAGCTAAGAGAAATATTTTATTTTGCACCAGTAGATAAAATTCTTATTAAATACTTTGCCATTATGTTAAGTAATGTTCTGAGTGCCTCGGCTTCTATGTTTTATCTTGCAAAAGCATATTAATTGTACCTTCTTTTTCTGTACTTTGGATACAACCTGAAGTTAGAATTTGTAGAAACGCTGCTTCATTTCAAGACTATTGAGCACAGTTTGACCACTTAAGTTTACCAAAAAAAAAAAAAAAGGAAAAAAAAAGAGAAAACAGGAGAGAATTTCAGAAGGATTGACTTTTGATGTATTTAAGTCCTTTAAGAAAATCCTAACAAACTCTCTAAGTATAAGGAAAATTGTGGAGCCTCCTCTGCAGCCTGTATCTCTTCTTCCTCCCAGTTATTGCTTTTTTGTCTGCAATTTCAGAAACATTAATATCACACTAGAAAGAAGATATCAATGTGTTTGCAAAAAAAAAGCACAAAAAACAACAAAATGGGGAAAGTCATTCTTCTCGTTTTGCTGACACTAATTTAGCAGGATGTTTAGGCTTGTGCCTAACTTTTGCCATTTAAAAGCATTAGACTACAGGTGAAGCTGAGGTTTGTTGGAGTCTTAGGTACCTTGCTAATCTGACCTTGTGAACAGAACACTCTTTTTATAACATAATAGTTTTTATAACAGAATTCAAGCTTAAGGAATGCCAGGTCCTCATGTATGGTTTTGATTGTCTCCATTTCTATGGGAGTCACCACTGGCCATCTGCAGTAGTTAAAGATGGTGGAGAAGGTTGACAGAAAGTTCCTTAAAGAGCCTGATATTTTAGCAAAATTTCTAACAAATTAGTATTGCTTTTCTGATGCAGATAATGATCTTTTCTCCATCCATATAGTTCCTTTTGATCTTTAGGTGAAATGTTTACACATCTGTAAATAAACATCTAGTGGGTGATTGTCTGCCTAGGATAGCAGATGTGATATGCACTATACTTTCTTTCATGGGTGATCTTCTCATAAAAATATTCTTTAACTCTTTAATAATTTGACATTAAAAATAATCCTATCATGTCAACAAGCAAAACTGCAATTGACCACAAGACCAATAAACAAAGGAATATCGTAATTTTTTACTGTCATAACTCTGATACTATCATGAGAAAGTATATCTTGACTCTTAAAAGGTCATTTCTCTTAAGCCATAGGAGGACTAAAAAGATAATTATAAATCTAGCTGAAGGGAAGACTTACAGACTCAGTCCACAAGCATGACTAGAATTCATTTTTTTTATTCTGAAAGAATGGTGAACTCAGTGGAATCTGCTGAGATTTCACTGCACTTAGATCATTAAAATAAATCCTTGACACTGTTACCTTGGATCTTATTTTTTTTTTCTGTATAGATCAAGTTATTCTTTATGTAGAGATTTTGTTTTAATGATTTAATTGGATCAAACATTTAATGATGTAGTTTTGTAATAAAATGTATTCTAATGGTTATATGCATTTCCATATATCAAAGTATACAAAATTTGATCTAGATTTAAGGGAGGACATGCTGATATTTTGAATGCAATAGGAAAAAAAGGATGTGTTCAGCTATTTCCTGGACTAGAGCTTTAATTGCAGTGTAGATGAAGAAAAATGGGAGTTGCAAAAGGGAATATTTCACCCCTACTGCAGCGTGACTGGGAAAATATAAGGAGAAAATAATGGAACCTCTGAAGTTTTGATAATAAACCCTAGAAGCAATATAGGGGATGGATTTGAAGACTGTGCTTTAAAAATTGTATTTCAAGTTAAAAAGTAATTTTTTTCTCTGTTCATTTTAAAGATCATTTTAAAATCCAGTGAATGACCTTTTTATGTACAATCAATAGTCCCTGAATATGTAAATGGTGCTTTCTAATCAATATATAGGAATAAGCTCTAAGACAGAAATATTATCATTGACAAACACATCCTCATATAGCTGAGAAAAAGTGGAGATGAAAAATTATTTTTCTAAATATAACCTCATAGAAATTTTTTTCCCCTCAGTGTGAATTAATGATTGGTACTCAAGGACAAATAAAAACATTATATTTGAGATATACAGGTACTGTAATTACACTAAAATTCATATTGATATCAGCATGAAAGATACTCAAGTATACTAAAATAAAAAGGGTTTTTTTGAAGCCTCAAACTACAGTTCAAGAAACCTGCCGTATTTATTGTTTGGTGTGGGAGAACTACAGAAAAACTTTTAAAGTGTGAAAACTTAGTTGAGGAATAACGTGTAATTGTCAATAAACTGAGTTTAATATCCTTACTTCATCCTGAAAAAATGCTTCTTTTTTAAAGAAATTCATGTAATTTGACCGATTTGTCAGTCTGATCAAGACCAAGCTCTCCATTAACACATGAAGAAAAAAAAGAGCTACAAAGAACCGGGCATATTGACAAAAGCAGATGGAAATGAGCTTTATTATTTTATTGAACGTGTAGAAATATCAAACAAAAAAAACCCACCCCAGAATCTGAGATAACTTTAATTGCCCCCGAATGCTTTAGTAAATGAAAATGTGACAGAAAGCTTTGAGATATTACTGAATACATGTTTCTGGTTATTTTACAAAGTCTAAAATTCCCATTCAAAAGTATAGCTTTTGTTCATGGGCAATTTCCCTAGATAATCAAGGAAAAGCTTTGCCTTTGCTAACATAACTGTGTGATTCACTTTCTGTATGTAGACTGGCAAATGCATTGAAAAGAACACTGAATTTGTTCTGTTTTCCCAGAACCAGCAGAAAAGTTCAGACATTTTTTGATTAAAATGCATGTTTGACCTTGTATTATTAAGTAGGAAAAAAAATAAGTATGTATAAAAAAAGTTTTATTTTGATAGTCTTTCTGTTCTTCAACCTGTCATCCAATAAAGCACAACATTTAATCTTACTATCAAACCGTTGTAACTACTCTGTCAAGTGTGACTTTTAAACCTGTCAAGCAGTCATTCCTTTTCCATTGCACAACTTCTAACTTCAAGCTTCCTAGCCTTCTTCCCAAGCAAAAGTTTTAGAAAAATATGCAGTAAAACCACACTTTTTAATAGCCTTTTTGCAAACTCTTGCTCAGAGACAAATCCTGAAAGATGCTCCAATTAACATTTCTGTTCAGAAGCTCAGTTAACTAGTGTTTCTGCACTGAGGTCAAAGCAACTTCTGTAAGCGATTGTTCAGTGGCAAACTGTGTAAACCAGATAATATTTAGGCCCATTGGTTACCACCTGTCAATTAGAATGCTATGGTACTTTGTTATCAAACTGTCAACATTTGATTAAAAGTTGTATTCTTTAGTTGTAGCACAGGTTGTGTAATTAAAGTGTCTTTCTCTACTGCCACCTCAGCAGGGAATTCTAAGATAAAATCTGTATCATTAATAAACTACTGAAAATAAATGGAAGTGACTTTCTCTGGCATCGAATAGTGTTAGAAATTTATATATGAAACTGCCTAATACATTCCACTAAGAAATCCCAGTTTTCAGCATCTTATGACTTTGCCTTAGGTCAGCTTTTCATGCTGAAATTTTCCATAGTTGCTCTCAGCTTCAGGCTTTCTTTTTTTTCTTTCAGGGAAGTGGGTGTTAAATTTCAGCAGAGGTTCCGGTACTTCAAAGAATGAGGATAGATGGTAGCTTTACTAAAATGAATTCCCAGGTGTTTGTCTAATGTGTCCTGGACTGTTCATACTTTAGAACAACATTTTGGCAAGAGAAGTGAAGAATGGTGTTCAAGATACACATCTCTTCTCCATTTGAAGGTCAGATTTGGCCAAATCAGTGAAGTCTTAAAATTTCCTGGTGCACCTGTTCAGTGGGTGCTGCCAGCATTTGCCACAGACCCTTGCTCCTGCTCTGGTCTCACAGTGTGCAAGCTGTGCTGAGCCCACCAGAGCCCTCCCAGGGACAGCACACATGTTCCTGAAGCAACGAGGCTTAGGATCAGCAGAACCTTCCCATGTGGCCTGGGGCAACAATGAGTTGTGAGCCAGAATTTCCATCTACATGCTAGTCTAGCTTTTCCAGGAATAATAGATTACAGATCTCTGCCTCACTCTCTTCATGATTTTGTAGGAGCTCTTGTTGACTCCTATGTTGTAGGTGGACAGCAAACATTGCTTCTGTATCTTACAAAAAATACCAAGAAATTGCACAGACTCTCTTCTGGAAGATCTGTCACACTGTCAACCCATGGAAAATTTTCTCTACTTATCCAGGGAAATGTAAGAAACAGCAAACCCTTTCAAGAAGAACCTTTCAAAAAATAAACCTGGTAATTCTTAACTGAGAATGCTCTGCTTTTTGAAGATCAAATGGCTAGGTAAAGTTTAGCAAAGAGTCTTTATATACATTTGGGTTGACTGTCATAAGAAGTTGGGACCATCCACATATGTCCCCAACTGGGGTCAGTTCCAGGTTGGGATGTGGGAGGGAGTGCCCACAGTGCTCCTTCGGGGGCAGAGATACCAAAGCACTGAAGCTTCTTACCACAGACAGATAGGGGTAATAGGAGATATTAAGTTCTGGAGGTTCTTTGCTGCCCTGCAGCCCTTTTCCAGTGCCTCTGACCATATCCTTTCTTTTCTCTAACAAAAAACCAACAACAACAAAAACATATAGACAACACACAAAGAAATTTATAAAGCTTTGTGCAGACTTGCAAAGTCATATGAGAAAAGAGACCAAAATGTTCTTCATGCCTGGATCCTGGGGTCTGTTCTAGTTGTCCTCTGAGGAGAAGATGTTAGGGTAACAAGTAAGAAACAAAAAACCCAAGCCCAAGTCTCAACTCAGCCTCTCTGAGCAGCATTGCTGACTCCTAAATCACCTTCAAAAGCCCAAAACCCTCTATTCGAGAACTGCACCGCCATAAGCTTTGTCTCCAGACCCTGTGATAACTAAAATGAGAGAGCACAATGAATGTGCAAACTGAACTAAAATTATGCTACCATTTTGTTCACAGCTTAAGTACAACAGTTGTGGTCCTAGAAAGAAGGGCAAAGAGCTCTTAAAAGTCCTGCTCACCTCCACACTTTACATTGCTCAAGATCATGCCTTTGGGGACTTGAAAAAGTGTAGCAGAATATGGAAAGACATCTTTAGTTATTTCCGATTTGTGTCCAACTTCACACCAAAGGTAGAATGAGGTACTCTAATCCTGATACCAATTGAATACTCGAAAAAAAAAAAAAGTTTCTCACAATATAGAGTTTTTCTCTTTTACCAGTATGGCAAGATAACTATTCCCATTGTCTTTTACAAAAACGAGAAATGAAATCAACCTACACTGTGCTTTCTGGATACCACAGTGAACCTTCAGTTGAGTTTGTGGCCATCTTTGCACAGGTAACAGAAGAGGACAGGTAGTAGTCACTGATATTTGGAATCAGCTGGACACATCCATTTCTGAAGTTCCCCCCTCTATTTCATTGCAATAAACACATATTTTAAGATGCAAAAGGCCCCAGGAGATTTCAGTCCTCAAAGTAGAGACTTGAACTTGCTTTCTGAAACAAGTTCACACCATTTCCCTGTAATTTTCCCAAATGTTTTTACTCATCTTTGAAAAGCATACTGTATGTGGGCAGAGACAATATTAACAACATTTTTCTGAAGCAAAATGAACTCCTCTAAAAAGCTCAGTAACATGCTACATTTTGAATGTGTTCCGTACGGGCCTAAATTATAGCAAAACTTCCCAAGTTTTTAGTAAAAGCATCATTCTCAGGGAAACGAGCAGAATAGCAGAAATAACATGTATAAGTTCAAGTGTGCTTTAAAAACTGTCTGTCTGCAATTTCAGAACTGCTGACAGTGAGTCAGAGCAGGGAGACAGGTTTCTGCATCCACTATAAAACTGGGCAAAGCTTTCTGCTTTGTCCTGCTAGACCATAACATTTTTTTAAGGGCTGCTTTTAACAGAGTTATTCTGAGTAATTAGTGGAGCAGGATTTTCATCATTGCACAAAGCAGCACCTAGGGAAAAAGATTGCAGATCATCTCAAAATGTGTCAAGGCAGGAATGTTTTCCTTTGGAAAAAAGAGTAGAGCATATTGTAAATGCCAAGTTCAAAGCAGTTTACAGCTGCAGTCAGGCATCCTAAGACCAGTAAATTTGCAGCACATCACAGAATATGCAATTAAAAAGATTTATATACCCAAATAGAGAACAAAAGCTTACTTTGCACCCACGCGTTTTCGCTCAAAACAATAGGAAAGAAAACAAACTGCACATCAGAGGTATGAGTCATGTTTCAGTCACTGCTGGAGAACAGCCAGAGATTACAATGATGAGATCAGTATAAGGCTCTATATTGAATGAAATGGTATTGCTTAGCGACAGAGAGAGGCTGAAATAGTGACAGCAGTTCTGGAGACTTATACTGAGCACAGAGCAAGGTGGAACAAAATGGTCATAAAAGCATCCACAGCCATGTTTCACCTCCATAACTAGTATCAGTGGCAAGTTGCTTTGCTTTGTTTTGGGTTAAACATGCAGAGTCTGTCTACATCATGATTCTTAAAAACTTCATCAGCCTTTAAATGAAGGACTTAGAAGAAACACAGAAAAGCAAAGCTCCTGATTTTGGAAAATAAAAACATCCTTCTACTCTTCGTACCAAAATGCAAGACACAGACAGATTTCATAATGTTACAAAAAAAAAAAAGTGTTACAGAGAGAAGAAAGAAGCTGTTAAAACACTGGGACATTCTCACAAAGTCTCTGGGGCTAGTATGAATGGTTTGCTGGCTTTATAGTGCTTTGTAGATTTTCATTCACAGTTAATGGCTGAATTTGCATATAATAGTTAACTCTTTGAATTCCCCTTGCAGCTTGTTATTATTCTCTAATCCTTGACTTTTCTGAGAAATTACAGTGGTCTTTGGTAAACCCTTTGCATCAGAGTGTTGCCTTTGCAGTTATCTAGGCTTTGCAGATTGGCACATAATTCCCGGAGACATACAGAAACAAGTACCTCCAAAATGATAAAAAGACAATACCAAACCATGTGTCTAGAATATATTCCTACTGGGTTTAAAATCAGTTCTGTGTAGGATACTATTAAGATCTTTCTGAAAAATCCATATTATTCACTCAGCTGAGCACATGGTGCCATAGAAATTTATGTGGTTCATGCTTTAAATTCTGCATGGGGTAAAGTCAGCTGGGGTAAAGACTATGACTGTATTATATTCAGAGAACAAATACAAATGAAATATGGAGCAAATGGTATAATGAGTAGCTGAGAAGACAAGGTCCAATTCATTATTTTTAGTGTCACTGAAGACATCCTAATAACATCAGTTCTGGATTTCTCTGAGATCAAATGATAAAATGGTATATTTTATTTTTGTTCTTGGATAGAAGAAAGAAGCCCCAGGAATGGAACAACACCACACTATGCAAGACATTGTACAAATACAGAACAAATTTTAATTCTGAAAATTTTAAGATAATATTTTAATTATTTCAAGGGGTTTTATCCTATAATGAAAAATGTAACACTGCATTCAGATTAATTTAGTGTCAGATTGTATTCTAAAGGAGTGGCCTAAATAATTTTGAATTTACACTAAGAAGCTGAAGCTGTGAAAAGTTTTTTTATAGTTTCGTGGTGCAACATGCTTTTAGGCATTTCTGAGGTCATGAATAACTGCCACACATTTTGATGTAGGCTTTCTGGGATCTGGAAAATATTACTCCTTTCTGAGATCTAAAAAAAATCACAGACCCTGCCTTCCCATGCCCCTCAGGTCTGCAACAAACCTTGCACTAGTGGTTCTCAAGCACTTCTAATTGCCAAAGTAATGGGCATCCACAGCATCTTTTCTACAGCAATGGCAGCATCAAATATCTGGAGCCACAGAGACCATTGAACAGCATGTCCAGCCCAGGGCCATATACAGGGAATTTCCTGTTGAAGCAGGGGAAGGAAATCCCCAGGTCCACAGCATGCAGTAGCTGCAGGATATGAAGCAACTGGTTGATTACTTATCCTTTATATGACTGAGAAATATAAATTTTATTCCAATCCCTCAGAGCCTGCAGCAATTACCATATATCAGAAAGACCTGTGGGAGGACCCTTGTCATGAAAACATAAGCTTTGACTCATCTCTGTGTTCTTTCACCCAGTAACAACAAAGATCTTTTATCAAAAGTATCTTCATTGCAAATTGTAAAACTGTACAATTAAATAACGGCCTTCCCTTCAACTCATTTGTGCATACTTTCTCCCTAGCATTAAGTAACGGTTGACTGACTTTTGAAAATTTTCTGTAGTACTCACAGTCTTAACTTTATTGCTACTAAAATCTACAAAGCTACTACTTCATTGCTACTATTAAGTCTCTGCAAATCTCTCATAAGTAAGGAGCGATGCTTCTTAAGCTCTGCGGTATTGCTACTTCCTTTTTCACAGAAGGATGATACAGGGTTTTTTTAATTATTTCATTACTCCAGGCTTTTTCTGCTTTTATCCCTATAGAAGGGATATAATTAAGCTTGATATAATAGCAAAGTTTTGTTCCTTATTAAAGTATTGTCATTGAATGAGTTATGTAGTTGGAATTAAATAACAAAGACATTTCCAGTAAAAAAGTTTACAATATGAGTCAGTGACTCTTGTGGTGTTTTTTTTTTCAAGGAGTGGTATGATAGAAGAGCAATAAATTTCAGTTCTGTGAGGAATAAGCCAAGAAGTATGTTAATGAGGACAATAATTTATCTCTGTTTTTAATGTGCTGGTGCCAACATACTGTTCAGCCTCATAGTGAGGACAATAAGGTTGGTTTTACCATGACCCCTGGTGGAAATTTTGTACAGGAAACATTCAATTTAGTAGGAGAGTTTGGAATCTTGAACCTCTTCCCAATTAGACTGGAAAGACTCACTTTATTCTCTGCACTCAGCTGTACTGAGAAAAAAAATTAGTAAGACAAAAGAAAAACTTTAAAAATTAGAATTAAGGGAACGCTCGATCACATAAACATAATTGCTACATCACACTTCAGCTGCAAATGTGCTGTGAAGCATTTTATTGCACCTCTCATCCTACTTCTGCCTGTGGGGTTTGTGCAGAAAGTACCATTCCGGCAGGTTTTGTCATGCAAGTGCGCTTTTGTGTCAGTAATTTGCTAATGCTGTCACCTTAGAGAATGCAGCAGCATTAATCTTAGGAGCAGCACGGCAACATTCCCCAAATGATCGCAGTAGTCAAGCACCTGCATCTGGTCTCTGCCTGCTGCTAGTGCTAAACCCTTATCTCACAAAGATGATCTTCCTTCTCATCTTAAGTTTGATTTGAGAATGGGAGAATTTCTCATTAGTAGGGTGCCTCCAGCCCAAGGCTTTTGGCTCCAACAGATCAAAACCTCTAAACTGACCAACACACAATTATAAATCTTTAAAATATCAGTCTTACTGTGGACTTTCTACACTTATGCACCTTATTTTATATCATATGTTGACACTTGTGGATCCCTAAGCAGTGTCACTTTTACTAAACTGGAGGGAATGCCCTTAGCTCCAGCTGACCTCATACATATTTCCATAAACTGCAAAGCCTTTGTTCCCATCCCCATCCTGGCTACATACAGCCCTTGTAAACATTGTTAAGAATCTAGCCCTTAAAGAGCTTCAATCATTTCTTAAAAGGGTCTAAGGCCTATAGAAAATGGATCTCGTAGTCCCTTTCATATAGAGGTGAAAAGCACGACTCCATTTCTAATCATATTTTTATTCTTTAGGCAGGATTGCCATATGTTTTTCTTCAGTAGGTAGAAAGGTCATCAAAATAGAAAGATTTGAAAAAAGATAAACAATAATTTCTTAGTAAATATATTTCTAAAGCTTGCAACAGTGAGATTAAATGCTTTACCTGTTTTATACAACTGATGAAACACCTAGCTGCCATACATCAAATGTTGCCAACTGAGCTGGGACCAGCAAGGTGATCAGCACACATGCTACTAGCATAGAAGTAAGGAAACACCATGCCTAGGCAGGGAACAACTTCTTGGATTGGGCATCCAGCCCTAGTCTCACAAGTACTCTTAACTTTCTGTAAATTCTGGAAAAGGAACATTCAGCCATGATTCTATGAATCCACCCATAAATTTGGATTTCTACAAGAAAATAAAAAGTCTGCAGAACAGATAAATATACCAGAGCAAAACCAGATTTCTGGCCCATCTTAGAACAATGCTGTAAAATACTGAGACGAAACCACCCAGCTTTATGAGGTTAGAACTTCTCTTCGATTTCATCGCTACACCACTGTAACTGTGAAACTATGAAAGTTGTCAGAAGCTACATTTCATATACCTTTTTATCTCCTTTACATTTGTCACTAAAATTCATATAATGCAGAAAAAATACAGAATTTTTTTTGGCAGATGAAGATTCAGCAGCAGATGTCTGGCTGAGTATCTTTGCATGACAAAATAAGAACTGTGAGGTATATTTCCATCAAAAAAAAATCCATGTCTTTGTAAGGAATGATCTAACGATACAAGAGAGATTAAAAAATTAAAAACCCCAAACTTGAAATTCCCTTTTAACATTATTTATGGACTTTTTTTCACAGCTTCATGTGTAGTTTTCACTGGTGTTATTTAAATCGTATTTAGGCTGCTGTGGTGGTATGCAATTGAGAAAAACTGTGTGCCATGTGGAGGTTACAGTAAGAGTTTACATCTTGTTAGGTTTGTTAAATTTGCCTTCTAAATATAGCTAATAATTGATCTGTAGTGGTAAAACGTTGATTATTGTTCCCATTTCCTCCATAGAGAGGGTTTTCGAACACTCAGTTAGAACCAGGTGCAAACACAATTCATTTGGTATTCAGCGCTGTCGATGGAGTAGAAATGCTCACCAGGAAAGAGGGGTGGGAATTGCTTATGGTGATGATGTTACCACCAGAGGAGGAAGTTTTTATAAGCTCTGAGTATCTACCCCTTTGCAGTATTCATTGTTGTGGTTTACTTGGAGGAAGATGAATTTGGGGGCTAGAAGCCTGTGGGCTGACAACTAACACTCATAGCCACAGATAGATAATATATTAAATTGGGATGTCATCTGTTACTTTATAAGCAACATGGAGTGTAAAATAGTCTTGATGCAGCAAACTTTCCTTTTCCTGAACTGTAAGTGAAGTACTATTGAAGAAACATCCTACTGCCTACTGCACAGGAGAGTTTACAACAATTAAGTATACTTGCAATGATACATATTTTTGAAGTAATTTGACAGCTTAAAATGCAACATGGTGGTGTGACATGGATCTAAAATGGGGTAACTAACAAACTTACAAAAGATAGTACAGTAGGCTGTGGTTTGTTTTTTTTTTTTAAAGAGGGCTTTTCTTCTGAAAAGTATTTTGTCAGGGGATGCTGGAATAAATTCAGACAGTGTATTCTCCCTTTAGCATTAGCAAAAATACTGTAAAGGGCAATTCAGTTACTCTTATGGCTATCTAGCCGTAAGACAATAATCTAGAAATGTACGATATTAAATACTTACGTATTCACCAACATTCTCAGAGGTTAGGATTTAAAAAATAAGTAAAAACTTCCCATGCAGAATGTACTTTTCTAAAAACATTTCATTTACAGCACCATAGAAGGTGATAGAAATTGCATTTAATTCCCAACCTAATCAGGCTCATGAAAAAAAGGGCTTCCAGTTGCCTAAAACACATTTTGGATCTACTCCTTGTACACTTGTATTAGTTGTTAATATATGAAATAGATAAGTTGTTCTCATCTTTCGCTTCTGAAGGGAACTTCTAGACTACTGTTAACTAAGGAAAATTCTAATCTTGTATCTTCATTAAGCAAAATAAGAGAAAGAGGCAATTTGGTCTAATGGTCCAAAACCAAAATTGGAAAAGAATAACTCTTCAGATCTAATTTGGCAAAACCAAGTCACTTTCCTGTCTCAGTTTCTCCACCTGCAATGATTTTACTACTGTCACTATATACCTCATGCTATTCATTAATTCTAAAGTGCTTTGAAAATATAAGGAGTCAAATGTTATTAAATCACTAAACAAAATAATTAAACTGTCTAAACAGAATTACAAAGAATAATTAGCAATTAAACAGGATGCTATTATGTGTGCAGTGTGATGATGAGAGCAAAACTAGGAGAATGCAGAACCCATCTCAATACAGAAGAAATAAGCAACAGTGCAAAGTTACGTAAGTTTCAATTCATTAAAGTGCACCTAAATTGCTTCTAAATACATTTTTGCCTCATATTAAATGACCAGATTTAAGACTTTGGAATTCATTTTCCCTTCTATTTACAAATGAAGAAGCTCTACATGATCAAGCAGAAACTCCTTTCTGAAAGTATCAATGAAATTGAAGCCTCCAGAAGTTTCATCAGTGTCAATCATAGCTAGTTAAAATATATAGGTAGTACCAGATCTGTAATATATCCTCAATCTACGTGTTCTTGAAAACAAATATTCCCTTTAGCTACTTCTGTTCAGATATCAATGGAAGCCACTGTGTATTGTATCTGGCATCTCTGGGCATAATATGACATTTATTTTAGAAATGTGTGTTTTTATATTTTATAAGTATGCAGGTGGATTGTTAAACACAATGTCATTGCAATGGTTGTGCTAACAGAAGGGAAAAAAATTAAGATATTACCTGCAACTCTGAAATAAAACCCAGCAACTGTCTCCATTATTATTCTCTTAAAATGAGAAGACTAATTCTCTTTGGATAAACAATGGATGTGATTTTCTGCACGGGTGTGGTGACCTCTTTGAATCATCCTACTGAAGGTAGTAGTACAGTATAACATATATATTTACAGAATCAGAGATTATTTTTAGGAAGTCCAGTTTAAGAGCAAAACCCATCAAATGCTTAAATCAGCAAGCTGGGATCTGGGAGGCTGGTTCAGATCCATTCTTTGCCACAAACTTCATCAGTCAAAGTCTCTTAGATCCAGATTTTTCAATGGATTTAAATGTCCATCAAAATGGACATAGGCATTTAAATGCCATGGAAATTCCGGGCAATTCTCACTTCCCCACAAAGAAAAATATAATGAGAATATTCTTGTACGGAGATGAGAAACTGTGAACATTTATTTGGACACAGCAATTCTACCTAAAATATGCAAAGCTGCAGAATCTCATGTCCTTCTCTGCAGTAGATGTAAAAATACCGATATTTCTATGCTGTCCCAAACAACAGGTATATCAGAGAGCTGCAATCTCAGTAAAGAGATGCAAATACTACATAGTATACATGCAGAGTCAGTCTGCAGAAAATTAAAATGAGCTGCTTTATAAAGGCAACAATTTGCTGACTTCTCACCAAAAATTAGTAATGTGGAGGAGACATTCAACTCGCAATGTGTTTTCTGTTTTAGAAGCTTTTCTGAGTTGTGTCATCCTTAAATGTGTAAAAAAAAAAAAAACCCGAACAAACAACAGAAAAAACATTTCTTCCTTTGGGTACAGTGGAGAGTGGAAACAATACAACAGGACATCTCTAGACTGTATTTTCAGATAGGGTAGCTTCAAAAATATTGAAAGGAAATTATTTGTTGAATAAACCAATACGATATAAACATATTGCACAAAACAAAACTTGATGTCGTTTCTTAAAATCAAGCACTAAATCCTTAGTTGATAACCAGGTGAAGGCCCATAAAAAAGTGAGTAATTCATAAAAACACTTGTGTGACGTGCTGACAGAAGTCTCATTTTCACAAATGATGTAAATACTCTAAAGACTTTCTCTGAGATGCTCTAGTAAAAGTGTGTCTGATCATTTAATTAAACATCCCAGGGAATCTCAGGAAAGATTTAAAGAATATCAGGTGTTTAGCACAAATGTGCAATTACCTATAAATCCCAAGACACAAACAAGAAATATTAGTATTTTTTAATCAGAAAAGCACATGATTTAATAAGAACTCTTAGATGAATAACTATCATATGGAGTCTCAATTTTGAGTGGTTCACTAATTACTCTAGAGACGAGTGGAAAACACATAAAGGTGAGTTCCCTCCATTTTTTATAGTGTTTAATCATACCATGTAGACATCACACAGTCCCAGCCTGGGTAGTGCGAAACAGTGAGCACACCAGTGAAGTGATTAGGCAGAGACAGCTCAAGGCAATGAGGAGAATCTCAATGCACTGTCCAACAGAGATAAGCAAAAGTAAGTGCAGAGCAGGGCTAAGAGTGGGAATACTAATCTGGCATCCAGGTGACAGAGCAGGATGCCAGACAGGTGAAGAGCTATGATCAGAGATATGTCTTGAGGAAGGTATGCAGTCATGAGTGAGATAGCACAGGGAAAGGCAAGAACTAGGGCTGTTGGAAGCCAACAATGAAACCTTGTAATGGCCTGTAAGAGGCAACCAATGAATTTGCTGGCTATGCAAACTGACTAGGAAACTGACTGTCACTGCTGGTTGACAAATACTGGTAGTTGTCTGTGAACTGGTCAGAGCACTCAAGACGTACTTATTTCCTTTACAAATAAAAAGACATACTAGTCAAGGCTTCATCCCTTTATGGTTTGGGGGCTACGTGAGGTTGACTGGCTTTGTTTAACCATCCCTTTTCAGCCATAATTATATCACATAGGTCTCAGCTGCCCAAATATGCTCCATCATCCATCTGCCCAAGTTTACTGTATCCTCATGAAGTATTTCACTCGTTTCAATTTAAGAGAGGCAGATAAGTTTAAGGAATGTAACTAGTCAGTCTTTGATAAACTGACTGATATTGGCAGAATTGGTTTAAACTAAAAGATAGATTTAAGAAGTTGGTAACCTCTGATATACTATGGAAGTGAGGAGGTCTTAATCCAGAGCAGATCCAGTGGAAAAAAGGTGTTTCTGAATGTTGTCTTACTTGAAGTTTAATTTGTGATTAGACTTGATATAATTGCCTGAATTAAACTGACTGAGTTCTAAGATATTTTTGAAGGTTTTCAGGTGTGTGCAAATTTTCACTTACTTAAAAAAAAAAATGAAAAAAAAAGAAAAAAACAACCAAACAAAAAAAAAAACCCACCAAAAAACCCCACACAAACACACACACAAAAAATCAAAGTTTTAAGGCAAATAGAAATAAAATCCTTAATCCAGCTTCCCTCTTGAAAGACAGCCCCCAAAAAGCATTAGGAAAAAGTGCATTACAGCTTCAAGAAGCACAATGACATCAAGAAACACTAATGCTATGCGAATTATCAAATTTACTGACTAAAAGCATAAAGAAGGCATAGTACCCCATGCCAGCTCAGCCTTCTTACACTGTATCATCCTGTCTAGAATGTGCACACTCTGTGAAATACAAAAGGATGGGCAGAAATAAAATAATTCATTTTTTTCCATTTATTAGTCACCTCCTGGTTTTCTGGATACTGCTCAAAAATAAGGGATTATTCTTCTCTCTGTTGTGAGTTACATTATCTCAGATTAATTTCACATGTTTCATAGGATTGTGCCCGAAGAAAGAACTGTTACATGAAGTTCAGAACTGAATACTGATGTGGCATTAACAGCCTTTACAAATAAAGCTTAAGGGTTTAGATGACAAAGTAAGCTAGGTCAAGTCACAGCAAACTAAGCCTTTTAGCATTGTGTATGTTCAAGTCAAATTTATTACTTTCTAATGAAAAAAACAGCTCAAAAGCTTGCAGGGTTTTCTAGTGAGTAAAAATAAATGAGCACAGACTCTCGAAGCCAGAAAGATCTCATTTAAATCCCATAAAAGAACACTGGAAACAACCTGCCAGAGGGATCAAAAAGTGTTAAAAATAGTAGCAACAATAGCAATGCACTTTATGGTCTTGGTGTACCAGAGGAGGCAAGTTTGGAATCAGTACCTTTAAAGAAAAAAAAAAAAAAAAAAAATTAGCCGCTGTGAAAATGTGCAAGGACTTTTCTACAACAGTATCTGTAGTATAGCTTTTATCCCTGTAGTTGACGAACAACCCAGAGTCTAGCAAATGTTTGCAGAAGTTTTTATGGTAAACACATAAGATTATTTACAACCTACATCCATTGCAAAAATACTTGGGAAGCTGAAGTGTTGCATATTTGGAAACTCTACAATTAAGTTTGTTACACAGGTGCAATTCATTCCTTATTGTACAGAAGCATTATAATATGGTTCTCATGTAATGTTAGCATCCTACTATTTTCGGCAAAGTTGTCTCACACATATGTTCACACAAGGTATAAAGTATGAATTTTATGCTCAATTGTTCTTTTTTTTTTCTATTTGTTCACTATTTGTCTCGTGATGTAGTTATTTTACACTGTTCAAAATCTGCTACTTTGCCTCTGTGGATGGCTATCAAAAGGGAGGAGAGAAAGAGGAATGGCAAAACATTAGGCCGTTTGTTTCCTCTTTACCAGGCATATTGGCTCAAATACATACTTCAGTTGTTTCAGCCACCCTTTCTACCAGGAAAAGGGTAGTATTGTATTACATGCCAGAGCAAAGGAAGTAGAAAATGGAGTATCATTTTAATTGCAAGGAAGATGTGAGATGGCATTTTATGTAGTGAAAATGATGACAGCTTAATTTTGTTTAGGTTAAATACTGATAGCCGTATCATCACAGCAATGTGGATCTTACTGCACAAGCCCATCCAGGGCCTCTAAGCAAGTGGCTGAATTATTTCGTGCACCTTCTTAATTAATACTGT
This sequence comes from Pterocles gutturalis, assembly GCF_000699245.1. Classification (NCBI taxonomy): domain Eukaryota; kingdom Metazoa; phylum Chordata; class Aves; order Pterocliformes; family Pteroclidae; genus Pterocles; species Pterocles gutturalis. The sequence goes on from NW_010135857.1 coordinate 55,290, forward strand.
TACATAAAATTAGTTAAATTAAAACTCACCTAGGCACATAGATCTAAGCTGCAAACTCACACTGAATTTCAGTGTCAGAAGACGATTTTTTTGCTCTTTGGGTAGTTCAGTTAGTGTGAGCCCTCATACAAAGCCCATGCTGAAATAACTCATATGTCAGTTAGTAACATAATTACCATAGTGACTAGAAGATAGATGGGATTCCAGGAGAGATTATAAAACTAAATATCCATTAGACCAATTGCAGTATGATTATCTAAGAAAAAAATATTATCTAAGGGTCTGGGTCAGCTAAAATAAAATTAGAATTTACTTATTTGTTAATATACAATTTCCTGATTCCAGAGGAATCGACAAGATGTACTCAAGATTTCTGAAAGTAAATATTGCTTATGCAGTATGGTGGCAATGGTGTTGAAAGGAAGGTTGAACGGTAAAGATACTGTTTCAAATGTATCAGATGCATTGAAGCAAACATTATATACCAATGTCATTTTGTCTTGACCTTCATTCTTTTATATAAAGGTGATGGGTCTTTCTACTCTCTGTTTTCAGTGTACATATTGTGTGTAGAACATATGTATCAGTGTGATCTGTTACCTTCCTCTTCTTGGTCAGATTGCAATGTCATCTACCAGACCTGTAGTTTTCCAGGCCAACGTATGTTCTTATACTCAAATGTTACTAAAGTGAATGAAACAGAAACAGAAGTCCTATTTTAAAGATATTTCCATTTAAATTAGAAGTTTTCTTTTTACTGATCCAATTGTGATGATTTGAACAATGTATTAACATCAAGGAGTTTGCTATTAAGTATTTTCGATAGGCTTTATACTCATTCCGCATACTAAACTAAGGAAAGAAGTTTGTTATCTTGTTAGATTAATTTGAAATAGATTTCTAACTCAAACATCAGATAAATAAAGACAGCTTTGACCATGATTTGCTGACAATAAATAATATAGTAAGTAATACATTAAAAGATTAAACTTTTCACAAAATCCATACTGTTCATCCTTTTCTATCCATTTTTTAAAAACCTTGATACAGTGAATGAAAATGTTTCAGATATGCTCTTGATCAAAGGAAATATTGTTCAGTTTTTATTTAAGGCAAATGAATACTTACACGTCTTTTCCTTCTATGGGTAGATTAAGACCAGTGCATAGAGACTTTAGGGTTGATGTTCACTGGTGAATAGCTTCAATGGGGCTTTAAAGGAAAGTACCTAATTTTTACAAGTCCAGATAAAGACATGTCTTTTGCACTCAGGAAATCATAAGCAAGTGAAAAAAGGATTTTAATGTTTGTCCCAATATAACATTTATGTATAAACATGTGCAATAGAACAGTAGTGGCTGTTACTTTTAAAGGATTAATATTGAAGGCACACCATACTCAGGTATACAAAATATCCTTAAATTAACACAGTGTGTCTGTGTAGCCGGGTACGCAGACACATGTAACCATCTACGTATCTGTTAGGATATATGTCATTTCAGGAAAGCAGCAAAAAGCGTGCACTTAGAAGGACAAGGAAGACATTTCAATATTGCAATGCATGGAGCTTAATTTGAGTATATTTACATTAATGCAAACTTTTCCCCTCGAATAAGGCTTTCTTCCAGCTTCAGGAATATTAAGAAAAGCAGTAAATAACCCAAATTATCTCATACCTTTCTGAGGTTCAGACATTTAGATTATGGTAGTCATCTAGGCCAGTGGAAAATTGTTGTTTCCTTACAAGACAGTTTATCACAAGTATTTTTGGCACCTGTAAAAACAGGAAGGAGGGTTACAGTTGCCTTCTGTCACTACCTGCACCTCTCCATCGACTATAACTCAAACAAGGAGGCAGCTTTGACTAGATACCTGACTTTTAGAAGGTTAAAGTTAAGTGAGTTGAATCCTGCCCTAACTTTTACTACTATAAATTTTAGGGGAGTTTACTGCATTTGCTATGCTCCTTGGTAGCCCAGTATGTAAGTTATACTAAGTACGATCATATATAGTAAAAGATGTAATTAAGATATAAGTAAGAGAACCCCCAACAAGAGATTTCAGTCTATTCCCTGAGGTAGATTTTTGTACCAAGAGGATGATATCGTTGACATATGACAGGGGTCATCATCCACTGTTTTCCCTCGTTGCTCTTCCTTATGTATAGAAAGTGAGTGTAAGTATATACATACACATGCTCACACACATTTATATAGGCAGTGATTCGTATCTATATGCATGTATTTCTGCCTCAGTTCAGTTCTGAGTGTTTCTCGTAAAGATGTTTATTCTCAATGGTGTAGAGACAGACTGAGGTAGAATTTCAGTTGTATTATGCAATGTAATGATGGCAACTTAAAGAACTTGATGGCATTGTCTGGCAACAGGCAGAAGCCTTCTTATATCCTGTTTCTGCAATCCATAGTTTTGGTGTGAATGGTTAAACTATGTGCAGGGTTTGATAAATAAATGAAGCTCTAACTCTATGAAATATATTCAGTAAGTATTCCCATAAGTTTTTCCATCTCATCTGATCAAGGGGTTTGCAATCTTCCATTCAGGTTTTATCAAAGATTTAGTTCTATCATGTTATAGATCATTTACATGTTGAGTCAAACTGGCTGCTCTGTATCAGAGGAATTATATATGTCTAAGAAAGTGATAACTGGATTTTAATAGGAAGTGTAAATTATGATGGTTCACTTTGATTCATCATTCAGTGGTAGTATCAGAAACTCTATTTCACAGAATTATATCCAGAGATCCTGTGAAAGTATTTATCGCTACTGAGTAAACACTGCCACTAATGACTGATTTAGAGTTGTAATTTTGAACAGAACATGGCCCTTGCACATAGAGTGGGAATAATAAACTTTGATCTGCTTGTTATCAGGAGGACATATTGTATGTTAGTCCAATGATTAATATCTAATTTGAAGCTAGAAATAGGAGCCTTACCTGCTGATATTTCAAAAGCATATGAACTCTGTGCAGGGATCAAGAGCCACTGGATCTAATACAGCCATAGACATGTTACATGAGTATTGGCTGATAATTACAGCTAATAGCAAAGGACATTAAGTAGACACTGGAATTATTCAGGATAAAAATCACAGCAGGTGTGATGGCAGCTAAGAAGTGGAATAATACTGAGCAGAAAATTAGGACTTAACAAATATGAAAATCATCATCTGAAAATGGAAACTAGGAAAAGTATTTTCAGGTTCATACAAAGAAAGCAGAATGTATACACATGGTGACCTGCCTCACTGACCACAGACTAAATTAGTTACAGCTAGGCTCACCTTTGAAAAATCTAGAAGATACCAAGGGCCACTCTGTTTGTAAGCAAATTTAAGTTAAAAGATTTAAAATCAAGTGATATTGTGTTTCTATCTTCTAAATAAAACATGAACCAAACATGCTCAATGTTACTACAAGCTATTCCCGATTCCAAAAATTTTCATTTGTGTTACTGTATTTTGACAAATCATTTTAAGATTACAGTGAACATTAAGAGAAGCTAAGCTTCAGGAAATTACACTGGTTTCAGGTTTAGGTGGGAGAAATTTTTCTTAAACTTATTTTATCCCTATCTGCCCATTTAATAAAAGCATCTTATGAAACTTATTGCACTTTATTTTTTAAAGTCAGACTGTATCTGGAATAAAATTTGTCCTTTTCATCTTACTTGAATGCTTGAATATTTGTTTATAGCATTATTTTTCTGCCTACTATTAATATCGTAAATGTCTTTTTTTTTCTGTGTCTGAGACCTTTTTATAACTGCACATTCATTACTTCCTCTTCTTTTTGTGGCCATTTAACATTTGTGTTCAAGGTAATGCTGTCTAAAAAAAGTCCCAAGTGCAGTACATTTCCATATTGTCTCCTTTTACCAAGCCCATCATTTTTGTTTTGAAAACCAATTAGTCTTTGCAGAATTAGATAAAAGTTAGCTTCCTGCAAAATTTATTACTTTTTAATTTTTTTTAACTTTTTTTTTGTAGCTACTTAAATCATATTTGTCATACCAGATATGAATTATACAGAAAGTTTTTATATTGTTAGAATAACAGTATCTCTTGTCTTCTTTCAGTTTTTGGGGTGGGATATCAGATCCTTGTCAGAGAAAATGGTGGTTAGTTCCAACCTGAAAGCTCAGAATTTTGGAGTTTTAATCCAGAGCAGTATAGCCATGACAAAATGCTGGCAGAGTGCTGGGAACTGACTGCAGCACTGCTGCAGTTCCTGGAGGCTGCAGGCACCAATCAATCAACCATTTCATTCATTAACCCAGAAATCAATTTTCCAGTATCACAAACCCCCAAGAACGTAGTCTCAGGGTTCTCAAATTTCTCAAGCTACATGAGTTTGTAGCTGGTTAATGCCAAGTTTCCAAAAACCTCATGAAGTTTTGGAATTGTACATGCGTGTCAAAGAAAATTATCTTAATATTCAAGCAGAATTTCACTATTCATGCAAATAAAATTCCACATTACATATTTAGCTAAAACTTTTTTTTATTCATGACAGAATTTCCAACTTATTGAATAGTTTTTCTAATACTAGGTATTTCTAGCTGAAGTGCCTTCTCAGCACATCTAACTACAGAAAACATGCAGTTGGCTCACAGGTTTTATATATATAAAAATATATTATTTCTTCTTCATCTGATTAATATATATTCCAGGGTATCTATACTTCTGATTTTATTTCTTAAGTATGTGGACCTGAAATTAATGCAGATATCCACCTTTGGATTAATATCTAAATCTGCTTTAAAGCCAAGAACTTGCAAACAAAGGACATTTTAAGGTGTGATTCAACTCATTCTAAAGAAGACTTCTAAACCTGGTGAGATGACTCATACCCTGAAGGTGCTTTTCAGCTGCATTGACTATATGGGCAACTAGCTCAGAAGTAGACAACCAAAGCCAGAGAAATGCATTCCAGCCATTACAGGTCATACTCTGTTTCAAATGTTCCACAGAATGGACTGTGCAGTACTATAGGAATCATCCTATCAAAAGCTGGGAACCTAAGAAAGAAGAAAAATTTTATAGGGAGTCATTAACTTAAAATTACTTCTATAAACAAGGCTCCCTGTTCTTACATTAAAATTGCTCATATCTGTTAGAAAACTCCAGGGAAAAGTGTTATATTTAAATTCAGTTATGTTTATGCTTTACGTGTTGGGTACTTCCAATTATTGCATTAAATATATCAAATCTCGGCAGAAGGACTGGTGATAAGTGTTACATATTTATAAATACTATGTATTCCCAGAACCATGCTTTCAGTCATTAGAATCATAGATTCACATTGCTGAATTACTCAGTAGGTCAATTAGTCCATGTCCCCAGCCTACATATGTATGAAAACGTGACAGAAGTTTGTCTATCTGGTTCTTAAATGCCAGCAACAATAGATCACACAGACTCCCCAGGTAGTCCTTTCCAGTGATTTCCTTTCCCTTGGCTTAAAAAACTTGTTCCCCAAGATCTATCTTGTATGCTCTTTGCCATGTGGTTCCTGGGACAATGATGGATGTCTCTCCATTACAGACAGGGAAACAAGTTAGTTCTTTTCAACAGCCAGTTACGCTGTCTTCTCTGTTCTGAGCTAGGAAACCCCAGTTCTTTCTGTCTTTCTTCACAGGTCTTGTTTTCAGACCTCTGCTCATTCTAGCTGCTCCTCTCCAGTCAGTCTGCAGTTTTTCTTGAAGTCTTTTGAGTTGAAGCCTTGCCAGTACTAAGCTAACATGAATTTCATCAGTGCTGCAGACTGCCCTCCTGTTTTATACAACCCAGAAGGGTGACTTCTTTTCTGCAGCAACACGACAGTGCTATTCAGTTTGTGAACCGCGATAACCTTCCACTCCCATGTGAGAGAGCAATCTCCAGGCTGTTGTTACCCATACGGGCTAAACTCTGCCATTCATTTTTGAGATTAGATCCTTTTTTTTATTTAAGAGATGTATGCTTTAAATGTAATAATACATTATAAATCACTCTTTCAGATTAAATTAAAGCATTTATTTTAGGCTGGAAGCATGTAGGGCTTTACTGCTACCTTCTCTGGGCAAATTCAACTCCCAGTGAAGTCAGAATTGCACTAATGCATATAGTAGAAAACAGCTCTGGTACTAGGAATTCAGGGAAGCTTTAATATTTCCAATGTTTTTGTTCAAGAAAGAAAAAAAGAATCAGTGATGTTGATGTAAGAGCTATGTGTCTTTGTGTAAACAAAAGATCCCTCTAATAAGTATTTTATGAGAGTTTTACTCCAAAGAGAGACAGAGCACATGCAGTATATTGCTGGCACTTCATAGTGAATTGATTATATAGATACTTTACAAGTGAATTATTTATTGAAGTTTATCTATTTTTCCATTGGGCAGATGCACATTTCCTTGAAAATATTTTTACCCAGTCTATATTTAATAAAGCAGACATATTATGTCTATTCCTTGACCAAAAAAAAACAAAAAACAAAAAAAAACAAAACAAAAAACACCTCTATTTCTTTGAATTCACTGTGTTTTGCAATATTTTTAAGCACCAGGAAATCAAAGCAGAGCTCTTTGTATCATTCTTCCCCCTGCGTCTGTTTTATTGTGTATACCAGCTTTCCAATTCAAAGTAATAAGAGCATCGATCTTCTAACATCTTGACAGTAGAGTTCCTCTAATTCTGCATTAGCACTAAACACAAACAAAAAATTTAGTATAAGCAGCCCCAAGAGACGCTTCAACCAGATTTCTGCGTTTCCCTGGGCTAAATCAGGTCCTGAAAACTTAATTTAAGAAACTGACACAGACACTACAGTTAGAATGGTAAATCTACTCCCCGTCAGTTTCTTAAATATAGTTTTCAATCACTGCTTCAGTCTACAGAGACAGAGCTCTGTTCTAGTTACTTCTCTGAAGCTACGCTCATTAAAGATCATTGCTCCTAGTGTTTCATCTTAATCCTGGCTGGAAACTGAAGGGTCTTTGGATACAGAGCTGGATACTGAGGACATTTTCTTAAGTGAAATTTTAGCTAGCTAGCATGGAATGCTAGCAAATAAAATATGCAAACCCAAGTACTTTAATGATATGATTCAAATTAAATGAATGCAAGAGGCAGAAAACATTTTGAAATACATTTCCTAAATTTTTGAACACTTCTGTTGTTTTATTCCCAGCTACTTGTGATAGGTCATTGAGAACATAGGGAAGAGCTCTAATTGTAGCTGTATCATTAAAAATCTCTACAAAATCTTTGAGTCCAATATTTATGTCACTGAAATACAACCTTTTCCTTCCCCATCTCACTGAAGGAGACATGTCTGGGTTATATCCAGGCAGAAATCCTGTAAGTTAGAAATCTGTTCTTGGTTCCTGGAAGGATGTTTTCCCTGCAGAGCAGTGTACAAGTCAGATTTGAGTTGCTGTGCTTTCACTACTACTGTGGTCCCCAGGACATTACAGTAAGATTTTGAGGGCTACCCCATAGACATTCATGCTGCAGGTAGACAATCCATTCTGTAACTGGGGTGGTTTTTTTCTTTTCTTGTTTGTCTGGTTTTTTTGTTTGTTTTTTGAAGAACTGCAAGAACACTTCTAAGTCTTCAAGGAAAGACACTTTGAATCACAAAATGAATTAGGTTGGAAGGTCACCTTGTGCAACTCTCTTCTCAAAGGAGGGCCAGTTAAATTACATTGTTCAGGTGCTTTTTTGGTCAAATTTTGAGTATCTCCAAGGATGGAGTTTTTGCCTCACCTCTGGGCACCTATTCTAGTGTTTGGCCATTCTCATGGTTAAAAAAAAAATTAAAAATATCCTTACCTTTGGTCAGAATTTACTGTGTTCTGACTTGCGTTTGTTGCATCTTGTCCTGCTGTGGACCTCTGAGGAACTGCCTTCCCTAGGCCCTCCCGTTGCGTAGTTACAGGCAGCAGTAAAATCCCCACAAGCCTTCTGCTACCAACACTGAACTGGCCCTGCTTCCTCAGCCTCTCCTCAGACATTCTGTGCTCCAGTCCGTAACTAGCTTGATGACTTTTGCTGGACTGGCTCCAGCATGTCCATGTCTCTCTTGTACTGGGGAGCTGGGAATTGGACCCGGGTGTGCTCTTACCAGTGCTGAGCAGAGACGAAGGATCACCTTCCTCTGCCTCCTGGTGATGCTCCTCCTAATGTAGCCCAGAAGGTTGTTGACCACCAGGACTTCCAGGTCCTTTCCTGCAGAGCTGCTCCCCTGCCAGTCAGTGCTCAGTCACAGAGGTCCACTGTCACTAAAAAGTGAGCAAACTACCGAGCAAACTCCTGTGTGAGGGCAGAGCCAGAGACTCTCCACATTCAAACTGTCTTGAGACCATCAATGTAAATTTGAACTGAAAGGAAATCGTCCCTTTTGCACAACCCTGTGAGACAGAGCAAAGCACTGAAACATAACTCTTCAGTGACAGGGGACCTGACACCTGGCATGAACTGTCACTGAACTATCATTAATACATAGCTCATCTAGGAATTAGTTTTTAAGGTTGCCTCCCAGATACTAGATCCTACTCTTCAATTAATAGGGTTTCTGTGTTGTCTTTTGTAAAATATCTCTTACATATTTTTACACTTTAATACATTAAGTAAAAAAACAAGGACAAAGACTGTTTAAAAAAGTAAATATTTGAATCAGTCTGCATTATTTTTCTTTAAATTAGTTTTGATTTAACTGTTATAAAGAGAATAAAGATTGTACAATAGAAAATACAATACCAAGCAGCATTTATTACATCATTTAATAACATGGTTCAATTTTAAACCACTGTATCTTCCACAAAATGCCAGATGAAAATATTTGTATCTAAGAGGAAAGAGAATTAACTCACAGGAAACAAAAGGTGGTGTAAAGAGTTTTATGAGGAAAAAGTGTCATATCTGGAAAATTACTTGTTACCACCTAATAGCATCGTCAGTTCAAAACTGTAATGCTGCATGCTAAATCTGCATAATACTTTTTGTACATCTTATGTATATTATTCAGGCTGTTATATATGTTGTACTAACTGGCATTAAGTATAAGATTAACAAAATAATGGATCTTTTTATTGAGATGATTGTGCCTTCTTCATTTAGGTGTTCTTGTATTATGTGTAAGAACACATGTATTCTTATATATGCAGGTAATCCTCTATGCTTTAGCAACATTGCATGCCACATAGTCAACATGTAAAAGAATGACAAGCTATTCATCTGTGGATTAGTACCTTAACTGCTTTAAAATGCTACATTTTCTTTTGAGGTACTTGATGTATTTTCCTTCATACAAGCTAAAAGATCTGGTGTGGCATCATAATATTATTCCTCAGGGTGTACTTCTGAAAACTTAATAAAAACCTTACATTTACCCGAAGTTATGCACTGAATCTTTTTAAATGGCTTTGAATTGTTCTCAGGAGGCTACAGTTTATTAAAGTGGTGGGCATTGTCACGTCTTAGCAATAGCTCAAAAGAGGAAAGGACATGCACTTGAAATGTTTACTAACATCAGCTTGTTTGATAATGTAGTTTTTTTCTTAATGCAGATGACAAAGTTTCTTTTTAGTCTGTTTCCATGAGACTTATAATGCCAGAACAGAAGTTTGTGAATAGCTTATTTTTCATTTCTGAATCAAGGATTTGAACCCGTATCACCTACACTGGATATGTGGGAGTGCTAACATTTTTCAGTTTGCAAATGCAGCATAAACACCCTAATAAGTCAAGTTTTGAAAAGTGTAATATTTTCTCCTGAAAATATTGAAACACATTTTTTGCAGTGTTGCTCACATTCTTGTTCTTTTAGTTTTGAAATGTAAAACTAATGTGTATTGATGTGGCTTCACTGGTCTGGCTTTTGTTTTACTGACCCAAGTTTGCAAGCTACGTGAATGCTGTACAGCTTCAGATCTGAGTCTAATTCTGTGGATGATGACATCTATCAGCCTGGCCAATAGCAGAATAAGTCATACTGAAAGAGCATGAAATCGTCTATGCGAGATTGTTATTCCACACCATTTCTTGAAGAGGCCATAAGGGCTCTATGGAGATGGCCCACACTTCCATTTCTGCCTCTGTGCTTCCTTACCATCAGTCTGTGGCTAGCTTCCCACTCAACATCTTATCTAGGTTTCCTAAGCAGCTTTTTAGAGTCCTTCAGCAATACTTAGCACTCTCTTTCAAATTGGTCTTTTCTATTGACTGCAGAGAAATTCAAACCATTTAAATTTGGCTATTTTATTTCATACAGAGAATGCAAGTGGTTGTGAGGACTGGTTATGCATTTTAAATTGATGGCTTTGTTCATTGCAACCTCTCTACAGAAGTAAACACATTTGAAAATATTCACTTGGGCTAGATTTGAATCAAACTGAGTAAGATGACTTGACATCTCATCTCATATAGGCTTCTTTTTAATTATTTTGAAATCTTAATGCATATAAAATCACGGCTGGCTAAAATTTCTTAGACTACAGAGCACTATGTCCAACATGTGTTTATCCTCAGCCTGGTATTTCATGAAGCTCTTCTGCATGACAATGATCTCATGCTTCCTAACACCACTTCTGGGATAACAACACTGTTTCTGTGGTCTGAGCACTGTGTTCAAGTCTAGTTACTGTTTCCTGCACACGCTGAAGGTGGTAGATTTTCTAGGTTTGACAGCAGAGTCCCATTCAAACAAAAAAAAATATTTTTCACTGTAAACATGAGCTCCACCCTAGGATCATTAATTGAGTTGTTTAAAGCAAAAAAAAAAATATAGACAAGATAATTATTTACATTTTAAAAGAGAATAAAAAGTCATAGGAAATAGAAAACAAAGGTTTGTCACTGTACACATGCTTTTTATTTTACAGAACCTAACACTGTGTAACAACCAGCACCAAGGGACACTGAGCAAACCACATCAGCTGGAATTCCTTTCCCCATACACTCTATAAACCGACTGATGTTTAAGTTCTACACTTCTGCATCCTTCCCTACTTAATGTTGGGCCATGCTAAAATTTTGCCTTGGACAAAGATGATCAAATAAAGGATTCTTCAGATGCTTTTCATCCTGTCTTTCATCCTGTCATTTTACTCAAGTCCTAGACCTTTCTGTTTGCAGCCTGCAGAACTGTATTCTGTGCTCAGTGGAGGCTCTGCATAGTCTTTTGGGTATTATCCAAATATAAAATGTCTTTGTGCTTAGAAGGGTTTTATTTAGAATTAAGAGGTTATTTATATCTGTGTCTGCAAATTCTAAGCACTATTGATCTGTGAATTTGCCTGGGTAAACCAAGACAAGAGGCATACCTCCTTCACCATCTAAAAAGAAGAAGAAAAAATCAGTCCCTAGAGGCTAAAGAACTTAAGCTTCTTTAAAAGCATTATGTCTTACTCATAAAAAACTAGTACTAATATATTGTGAGAGTAGTGAAAGCTCAGAATGAATTAACAAGGTTTTGGGAACCATTCAGAACTTTCACTTCACTTTGGAAGGAGATCCAGAACCACACTCAGTTTACTACTATCATAAAATTCTTTGCTAGTTTTGTTTCATGGAACACAGATTTGGTGTGGGAAAAGAGACAATGTGCCACCACCCTGCTTCCAGCTCTGGACCCCTGCCTGAAATCAGGCTGCTCAGTTCCACCCTGAAGCAGAAACTTTACTCTTTAGGATATCTGTGAGATCAGTAAATATTTAAATTGCATCTTTGTATGTTCAGGTTTAATCCAAACTTTAGAATAGGTTTGTCTTTTCAAATGAAATAAGTTAGTTTTTATTCATTTTAATAAGATATGGTAATAATCCCGTGCCCATCAGCAGGGATAGAACAACGTATATCACCTGAGACTGGAAAACTCCCCGCTGTACACCCACATTAAAAGTCTGGAGGCAAGCTGTTTTCCTCAGAGAATGGCAATTTGTCAAAACAGTAACTTTTCAAAACAAGGTGTTACATTTAGTGCAATTTCCTTCAATATCTTTTCTCAATTTCAGAATGATATCCCTGATTACTCCACAGTGAGAAATACATAAGATTCCACAGGGTTAGCTACTACTCTCAGATGTGAACACCTCTGGTCAGCTGCCTATTTCGGTGTTTTATCCTCCAGAAAGTAATTTTACAAGAAATTACAAAAACTATAATGCTCAGGATCTTAGCTAAATATGTACAAGGCCTAAATTAAAGTTTCTGTGTGTTAGCACAGGGACTGCAACTTCTCAGTTGCCACGATAAGTGACATAGGGCTACTGGGATGGGCTTAATTCTCTTGTTGTGCACAAAAAAATTCAAAAACTATCTTAGCCCAGAACATTCTTAGTCTAAAAATATTCAGTTTGAATATGTAAAATATTTTTGGGATAGTAATAATCATCTTAACCTTGCAATACAGAAAGCTTCTGCTTTCATTTTATGGTAGTTTTAATTGAAGAACTATATAGATAGAAACTTTTTGAACAAAGATGTTGATGAAAAATGTTGATGTCACTGAACTGATTAAATTAATACTCTGAATTTTAGCAGGCATCTTTTTTTTTTCATTAGTTGAAACAGAGCAGATTAAAATTGTTAGGTTTGTCAATGTACATATTCCAATACAAGAAAAATATGAAGATCTTAATTAAGGTAACATTGACTGCAGCTCTGCCAATTTCATAAGATTATTTCTAGGTATCATATAACCGAGTAGTAAGTGGCAATGTCAATCCCTGTACAGTGCTTTTTGAGAGCTATTTTATAGTATTTTATTAATATAACACTCTAGTTTCATTTTAGAGAAGAAAATCAGGACACCTGAGTCATCACTTTCTTTCATGCTGTTATCTTTATAACTAATTCATTGAAATCTTCAGAAGTAGATTGGAAATCACTTAAGATACATTTGGAACATTTTTAACAGAATACTGAGTAAAGCAAAAGCAAGGCAATTTTGCTGGTTTTCATGGATGAACTTCAGAAGTGAATCTATTGAATGGATTCTGACTGGTTAAATCTTATCTGATTCATGACACATAAGTAAATCAAATTCCATATCCAGTTTGGAATCATATTGGTACAAAGTTGTTTTGCAAGAGGAAATTAAAGAACCGGATTCTAGGTTACTGAAAAAAAATAATATTAAAATGAAAGGGAAAGTCTCACACATATGAAAAAGTGGAGAGACTAAAAATCAGAAACTTTAAATATCCATGATCCCTACACAATTATACAGTAATTATTCCCTGTATATCAACTGTGGATTAAAAAGAAGGAAAAAAAAAAAAGGAAGAAAAAAAAGAGAAAAGAAATTAAACAGCTGCCAAGCTCCATTTTGGCCCTTCAGTGAGGGCAGCTTTTTCTTTAGATAGGAAAATTTCAGCTTGTATGAGAAAATGGTACTGCCTGGTGGGAGTTAGTTTTAGTGGAAAAGTGAGATAACAGAAGAAATAAATGCCTGTAGAGGCCTCTGTGAATCCGAGGCATCCGGAACTACAAATGCTTTCAGACCCTCGTCTTTTATCACTGAAACCTTGTGTGATCGTTCAGTCTCCAAGCAGCCTGTTCTTGCTAGTTCGAGTCTGAAAAATAAAACAGGTGGTTACATGGTTGTATTTGACAAAACTTGTACAGAAGCTTGGCAGGTTTGCGCAGATTTCAGCAATTCCTAATTAGAAAAAATAGAAGAAACTTATTTCCCGTGACACAGCAAGCCACAGCCATTGAAGTCAGTACAATTTAATTTCCCTGAGTCTGCGAGATGTCTTGGACTTTCAAAGAGAATTATCCTGAATCACTACTGCCTCTTTCTTTCTCTTGGCACTGTGTTTGGGATCAGCTTCTCTACGCTGCACCCAGCAAAAATCATTGAAACAGTAATAAATTGTAATTGCTACACGGAAATAGTATTCCTCCCAGGCTACCTGTCCTTGCTTCCACCCTCTGTAGGCTTCCTGTTTGTGTTTGAGTTTGCTGAGGAGCTCCTTGTTCATCCATGCAGGCCTCCTGGCATTTTTGCCTGCCTTTCTCTTTGTTGGGATGCATTGCTGCTGAGCTTCGAGAAGGTGATCCTTGAATGTTAACCAGCTTTCTTGGGCCCCCCTTCCCTTCAGGGCTTTATCCCACGGCACTCTACCAAGCACGTCCCTGAAGAGGCCAAAGTCCACTCTCCTGAAGTCCAGGGTAGTGAGTTTGCTGTGCATCCCACCTTGCTGCCCTAAGGATCTTGAACTCCACTGTTTTGTGGTTGCTGCAGCCAAGGGTGCCCCTGAGCTCCACATTCCCCACCAGCCCCTCCTTGTTGGTGAGAACAAGGTCCAGCATAGCACCTCTCCTCGTTGGCTGCTCTATCACTTGGAGAAGGAAGTTATCATCAGTGCATTCCAGGAACCTCTAACAGACATTGGGGTGGTTGAAGTCCCAGACTTAATTTGAAGAGGTCTCAGTTTCTAATCTCTGAGATCTGAATCTCTGAGACTTCTAAACTCTAGGGTTTGTCTAATCCAGTAGTACTTCTCCTGACCACTAGAAATACCAACACATCTTAAGAATGTCAGCAAAGATGTCCTGCTAAATCTTTTCCTCCATTTTCTTCCTCCTTGATGAATAGCAAAATCTACTTTAATGCACCAATCTTCAGTAACAGGCTTTACAAATACCAGCAGGATTTACTAAAGCAGCACAGTGATCATCAATAAAGCTCATACAGATGTATTTCTGTGTCCATGAAGGCAGCAGCTGTTTGTTGAATTTAGGATAATGAAATCTTCTTTGACATACAGACTGTGAACAACACTGTATTGACATGCCCAATGTGTATCAACTGTTCTTGTTAGGTTTCATAGCTTCAAGGCTTATCAGACCATTTCTCTACATTTCCCTGAACAATGCTTGAGCCACAGATGTTGGAAAGAAAACAGATGGCAAATACACTGGAGAGGACAACAAATCCCCAGCTTCCAGTGTAGACTTTACTGGAATTCTGTATTCAAACAGTGAACAAAGTAAATAGCAAGGGGAGTTTGTCCAAAAATAGCTCTAAATGCTTTCCGTATAAGAGATGTTAATGATAGATACATCATCCCCTCCTTGTCTGACACAGTTCTACAAGGAGATTCAAGTCTCTAACAGTTTTGTCAATAAGAGGCAAAACTTCTTATTAAGCTGGGTGACCTTCACTACTAAGCAACAGGAACTGCTCTGCTAATATCATTGCATATAGGGGGACATGGTTTGGAGGTTATAGGCAAGTTCAAAGCCCATAACAATTTATACCTAAGGAGATTTTACTGTGCAGCAGCTGACTTTGTAGTGAATAGATTCCTTCTGTTTTTGTTCTTATCCCACATATTTTGGGGATAGGAATTTACAGGGTCTAACTTACATCTTGACTTGTCAAAATCTGTTTTCATTATCATTCTTATTCCAGACAGGTTCAACCTGAGCCATGGATGATGTCTAGCCTTACCAGAACCAGATTTCAGATCTGCTTATTGTTTTGCTTTCTGGATCTGACCTTGTTTGTTGAGTGGTTCAATATGTAATAGCTACAGTCCTTGAAAGCCTTCTCAACCACATTATTCAAATTTATTGACTTGAAGACTTGAAGTTGGGGCTTTCAGTAGGGTTTATTTGTTTTTACTGTTATAAAGAATTAAGGAATATAACATTTCTGTTACAGGTATCAGAGGAAACAAACAGGTTGTACCTCTTGATTACTCAGAGGTAGAAATAGAATATAGATCTGACAAAGATGTGATTTTTTGCTGGTAAGCACTAAAAGACTGTCCCTGAACAAGACAAGGTTATTTAGTCCTAAATATGGCATTCAACTTAACTGCCAAAAGATGATTTGAGGGCAAGGGAATTTTCTAAATATAACAAGTTATTTCAGAAGATCATGTGGGGAAAAATTCAGGGATGGAAGAAAGCTGGACTTTGTGAAGTTTTATTTACATATGTAATTATGAATATTTTGATGTGTGATTATATTTCCCCCATAACTGTGAAATTTACTTATGCTTTTAGCCTGTAAAGTTTTAGATTAATGCACCCTTTGTAAGCAAACGTAACTGTCTTGAGAAAAATTATGTTCTCACCACAGAGCCTAGTTCTGGTTTATGTTTAGCTCCTCCGATCCATTCTAACTTCATCTGGCAGATGCATATCAAATACTCAGCTCGTACAAGCCAGTTTATCCCTTTCATTTTCAAGGAATACATTTTTCATCCCTTGTCTGCCCTTTGTAAAATATTTTCAGTTCATCACGATTCTTCTGAAGGTATTGGAAATGATAAAATAGAGCCAGACAATGAGTCCTATTCATTCATGCTGCATCTCTGACAAAAGACTAGAGGTTAAGAATTTTCCATGGTAACTAGAATGGCTTAAAGGTCTTCTGACAATAACATGATGGATTCCAATTTTAGTCATTCAGGAATAAATCTATTACTTTAAGCAAAGTTACTCCAAAGATACCCATTCTTCAACTTCTTACACCAGGTGAGAAGGCCAGTGTGCTACTGAGGGGCTGTAAGAGCCCTGGCTCCATAAAGAAAAGTAGTCTTTTGGATTGGATGTAAGGTAAAAATGCCCATTTCCAGGAAACACCTGGCAGATACTTTCCTGTGTCTGCAGCTTTGGTAGGGAGGGGTCCAGAAGAAGGAGAGTTTTGTTGGGGGTGAAGACTTACAGCCTTAGGTAAATATATTTATTTGGGGGAAATTTGTGGTCACTGTTGCCTTGATTGCCTTCAAATGCTTGAACTCATTTGCATGACTAAATTCGTGTGAAGCATCATACATTTTCTCATACATCTTATTATTTGCTCAGTTGGGCTTTTATGAGAATGTAAGGTAATTATTCATCGCAAAAATATTTATGGTCCTTCGTGTCATCTGATAGCTGTGTGAACTTGTGCAGGGTAGCAATTTTTTAAATGTAAGAAATTTCTGCACTTTTAGACGTGAACTGCAACTTAAAGAAAAAACATTCAGCTGCACTACAAAGTGTAACCACAAATCGATTGATGTGTCAGTCATGACAATATCCAAAATGTCTCTGGATGGAGTTAACTTTGCATGAGTTAGTGCAAAAGGGAAGATGTGTGACTGAAAAAAATGACTATTTTTGAAGGGAGGGAAATGTGGACACAACATATCTCCTACAGAATGGCATTAAATTCCTTTTGGCACTGTGAACATAATTAAATAGTTACATTTTAAAATCTTTATGAGAATCTTAATTATTAATGTCATCAACAGGCTGAAAAAATGTAGGTTAGGTGTGGGGAGAGTTTCGCTCTGCAAAGACATTACTTAAAAGCAATTTTTTTTGCATGACTGAGCACATGTGCACACAGACTAGATAGTCACACTTTACAATGAGGTTACACTTATAAATTATTTATAAAGGATTGGTAAACACTGTAGGCTATTACAGAATAAACAATGTCTATAGTTTTGTTATAACTGTGTATAACACCCTCAAGTAATGTGCAACCAAGTATAATTTATGAAAGTCATATCTGTAGTATTGTTTATGATGTATATCATTTATTAATCCTTTATGAACTATTTATAAATGCAATCTTAATGGAAAGCATGGCTGACTTGTTACTCCATTGCACTAGCTGCATGGGAGTTAAAGGTTGCAGGCCTCTGCCTCTCCTCTTTAACAACCTAACCAGTCTTTAGACAAGGCAACACTCACTAGCTGTTTCCTTACAGACTCCTAGGAAGTTAGAAAACTCAGAGGCATTACATCACAAAGAGATTTTGCTTGTAAACAAATGTACCAAGTCCTTTTTTTTTTTTTTACATTTTCTCCAGTATTTCCTAGAATCATAGAATCATAGAATCAT
>NW_010135858.1:0-4154 GCF_000699245.1 Pterocles gutturalis
ATGGCCCCCTGGGGGAGAAGGCACGAGGAGTCATTGGGATGGAAAGAAATATTTCAGACTCACGGCTTTACGAGTGGAGGGACCGGAGCAGCCAGACACATAGCCAGGAGCATCTTTCTTTTTTCTTTAAATCTCCCTCCCGTTCCAACATGCTGTTAAAGACCCTCCGCAGGTTTTCCTGCCAAAAACCACCCCTTGTCTTGTATCGCCTCCCCCCTCCAGCCTCCCACCCTGCTCTGCCCACGCCACCATCCCCCCCGGGACCACAGCTCCCCCCTGTACACGAGGAACCAGCTGAAGGCTCAGCCCTGACTTTGTACCTTGACAAGCTGAACATCCTGGTGATTCAGCTGGCTCTGGGGTAAGCTGTCCTTCTGGGTTATCCACGGGTGCTGCAGGACCTGCTTGGCCGTGAGACGCTGGTGAGGATCCACGTGGAGCATCTTCGATACCAGATCCTAAGGGCATCGTTTGGAAAGTCAGACTTTAGAAGATTTTATACTTGAAATGCAAAAATACCACCTCTCCGCCCCCAAATTAGGATTTAAATTCCGAGGCCAAGTTGACAGTCCCCAGACATCGATCTCCTTTTGTATAAAGTGGTTTTGGTTGGCCTGGGAGGTAGAACACAGCAGCAAACCCCCCGTGGGTCAAGCACGACGTTGATGTTCCATGGAAATAGCTGCAGCCAGGGTTAACCAAAGTGGGGAGGGGCACGGTGCTGAGCTGCTGCGGGGTGGGTAGAAGCCACACTGCTGGTTTTCTCCTCTCTCCTCTCCCCAACCTGCTTCAAACTTGTCTGACAGCAACTGGCCGTGCTTGCCCTCAACCCTTTCACAGCACGCAGCCCAACACCAAGCCGTACCTTGGCCATGTCGGAGATAGTGTCCCAATTGCCCCCACTGACGGAGAACTTCCCCCCGCCTATCCGGGTCAGGATCTCCTCCGGAGTGTCACTGGGACCGTTTGCAAATGGAGTGCAGCTGGGGAGAGAAGAGAGAGCGCTGGATTCACTGACCCAAACCCCAGCCCTGCAGCAGTGACCCAGGAGAGGTCCCGCTGCCACCGCGGAGCACATCCGAGCGCGCTCACCCTGCCAGCATCGTGTACAGGAGCACTCCCAGGCTCCAGATGTCGCAGCCCTCGTCATAGCCTTGGCGTTTGAGTACCTGAATGGAGTAAGCAAAGAAAAATAAATTAAAAAAAAAAAAGTGTGTTTGGTTCTTATCGTTGAGCTCACTTCAGCTCGGGAAGAGAGGCTTCACCCCTGCGTGCAGTCGGCATGCCAAGCTCCCAGAGCCCCACCGAACAGCAAAGTCTTGGACTAAATCAGGATTCAAATCAGATTTTGGTTTCATGGGACAGAGGAACCCCCCGGGCACATCAAAATGACAGAAGCTGTGTTCCGTTGTGGTGACACTGCACGCAAGCTCCATTGCGCGCCTGCTCTTTTTCTTTCTTCTGCACCAAAGTGGAAAATCATCCCAGCGCATTTAACAGGCAGTTAATCAGGAGGGGACCCAGCCTAGACAATCCCTGGGATTTTACAGGGCACAGGGCAGACCTACCCGTGCCGAGGGGGAGCACAGCCCCGGGGAGGGACACGAGAGCGGCCCAAGGGTCTGGGGTCAGCCAGGGGCTTACCTCGGGTGCCACGAAGTTTGCGGTATAGCAGGGAGTCATGAGCAGGCCGTTCTCAGCCCGCAGCTGCTTGGCAAAGCCAAAGTCACAAATGCGGATGCTTTCGGGGTTTCCTGACTCGTCCACATAGAGAATATTGCTGGGTTTCAGGTCCCGGTGAACCACCTGCGGAGCAAAAAAGATGCCTCTCTCGTACCCCAGGATGACAAATCACAGAATCCCAGAAGGGTTTGGGTTGGAAGGGACCTTAAAGCCCATCCAGTGCCACCCCCTGCCGTGGGCAGGGACACCTCCCACCAGCCCAGGTTGCCCAAAGCCTCATCCAGCCTGGCCTTGAACCCCTCCAGGGATGGGGCATCCACAGCTTCTCTGGGCACCCTGGGCCACTGCCTCACCCCCCGCACAGGAAAACATTTCTTCCTCACATCTCATCTCCATCTCCCCTCTTGCAGCTTCAAACCGTTCCCCCTCGTCCTGTCCCTGCACCCCCTGACCCAGAGCCCCCCCATCTCTCCTGTAGCCCCCTTTCAGCACTGGGAGGTGCTGGAAGGTCTCCCCGGAGCCTTCTCTTCCCCAGGCTGCACACCCCCAACTCTCTCAGCCTGTCCTCGTAAAAAAAAAGCTCTGAAGCCACATCAGGACACCCAACCCCTGCTCTGGCCCCACACCTGGCTTGCCAAGAGAGCAACACCAGCAAGAAACAGTCCTGATGGGTACAGTCACTGTCTGGAGGAGAGGGAGCGCAGCGCAACGCCAGATGCAGCCGCACTCACCCCCTGGGAATGCAGATATTCCACCGTTTTGCAGATCGTGTGCAGCACCGAACTGGCTTCCCTCTCCGAGAAAAACTTCTGTCTGAGGATTTTATCCAGCAGCTCCCCTCCCCGCATCAGCTCCGTCACCAGATACACGTACTTCCCGTCATCGTACACCTGCCAAAGCAAACGCAGAAGGGGTTAACCCAAAACTGCCTCCAGAGCTTCCCTTTGGGACTTCTCCCATCGAGAAGCAGCCAGAGATCAGGATGCTTCCCCAGCCCAGAGCCATGAGCAGGACCAGGGGTTGCTGCCGACCAGTCTGCGCTTCCTAAACCAAAACACGGGGAAATCCTTCCAGTCACACTCACATCTTTCAAGGTGATGATGTTTGGATGCTGCCCGTAGCGCAGGAGGATTTCTATTTCCTCGGAAGGGTCTCGCTTGCTCTTGTCAATAACCTGCAAGAGTCCGGATGAGCATTAGCCCCAACGGAGCCAGGACAAGGCGACCGAGCCGAGGGTTTGGAGCCCTGCAGAGATCCCGTACCGCATCCGTTCCCCATCCCCTGCCCTCTTCAGCAACAAGCTCCCAGTTGCTTCATCAGTTCTGTGTCCTCAAACCCCAACGTTTTACGTCTGGTGTGTTTGTAAGAGCTGACAGAGCCACAGCAAGCTTTGCAAAGAAAGGCGAGAGCCTGTCCCCCTCTGCCAGAGCGGAGCACCGCTGCCCTGCTGTTCCCAGCTAAGCAAGCTCGTGCAGTTCCGTTTAAGCTCTGTGCAAGCAGAGAATCAATCCCATTCCTGGCTGTGATTTTGGTGGGGATGGACAGAAACCTAACAGAGGAGTTTGGTTCAGACGGTAAATCTCCGACCTTGACAGCGTATTCCATGTTGGTCGCTTTGTGAATGCAGCGTTTGCACACCGAGTAGGAGCCGACGCCGATGGCCTCCTTCACCACGTAGCCGTCGCTGAACTGGACGTTCTTGCCGTGCAGCTGCTGCGGGAGGAGAGCGGAGAGCAGATGGGCTGGGAGAGCTCAGGGAAGGGTTTGTGCAACGCGACGAGTTCCCTGCAGCACCCAGCGAGCTGACAGACTGCTGTCTGCTGCATCCCACAGCTTCTCCTCCCGGCTGGGGAGCGGGAGGAGGAGAGAACGAGGCAGATATAGGTCAGTGGGCTAACGCTGTCTGCATCGCGCGCGGCGCATTTCAGCGGCACCGCTCAACCCACGGGCACTGACTTAAACTGAAAGAGGGGAGATGGAGATGAGATATGAGGAGGAAGTTTCTCCCTGTGCGGGGGGTGAGGCAGTGGCCCAGGTTGCCCAGAGAAGCTGTGGATGCCCCATCCCTGGAGGGGTTCAAGGCCAGGTTGGATGAGGCTTTGGGCAACCTGGGCTGGTGGGAGGTGTCCCTGCCCATGGCAGGGGGTGGCACTGGGTGGGCTTTAAGGTCCCTTCCCACCCAAACCATCCTGGGATTCTGTGATTCTATGACACAGACCTCCCGCTAGCACGGGTCCATCTGGGGAGAGGGAATCAAACCAACTGGCATTGTCCTGCTGGCCTTTGCACGCGACAGTCGATAGAAATGAAAGGAAAGGATGCAAGAATTCCAAACAGCACGATGCTGCCTTGGGCCTCCCGGTAGCTCTGCTCCGGATGGTGCTGAGCTCCCGCAGCCCCGCTCGGGGGGATTTACTGCAGCTTTTGACACTTGTTACCTGCACCACCGAGTGGAGAGGTGGCTGGGCAGG
>NW_010135858.1:4458-12887 GCF_000699245.1 Pterocles gutturalis
TGGCAAACCGGTATGAAGCCGTACGGTGTCATTTCACGCGGGAAACTTTGGCTTTGCTGGAATTCATACAAACCTTTCGGCGTACGCGACGTAAACTCTGCATCAAAATAAAAGGTGTCGTCTGGCTGGCCCACGGCGGGCTTGAAGGGCGGTTTGATCTCCCTGCGGTACAGCTTCTGCAAAACAACGACAGCTCGGGCGTGCTCCCACCGGTCAGCGCCTCGTCCGCGCTCCGAAGAGTGCAAAGGCTTGCTAGGAATGAGTGGCCAAGAAGAGATTTTATGAAACTAGGAGCAGCTCCGCGGCTTCGTGTTTGGCTACAGCTCAGCAGCCCGAGGGAGGATTTCTTGGCCGGTCGGGTGCTTTGAGTCAGTTGGTGGAGAAGTTCCACCATATATTCAATCAAGAAGAAAAAGTCTTCTATAGGCACAAGCAGGATCCAGAAGATATTTCTCTTGCCAGGCTCTGCCACCTCCTCTGACCCAGATCTCTCCAGGGACAGCCCGAGGAGATGCCCCAGGAGGACACTCGTATCCCAGCACTCCCACAAGTGGCCTTTTTAAATGGCTTTTTGAAGCAAAAATCTGGAAGAAGCTTTCCTAGCACTGCTGGAGGTTCAGCCTCGCAGCTTGCTGGGTGCCTCGAAAGCACGGGAAGGCTGATCTTCAAAAGACCAGGGAAGAAAGGGAAGAAACAAAAGGATGTGGTACAGTAGGGAGCTGGCCAGAAGCAACTGGGAAATGCTGGTTCGGTTATCACCCTGCTTCTCTGCACAAAACAGGGCATCTCCTTGCCAGAAATGTTTCCCTGAGTCCTTCCCGCTTTGTGCGAGACAGTCGGTGTTGTGCCAAACCCCAATTAAAACCCGCGCCCTACTGCTGAGAGATGAGTAAATTCCAAGCAAGGTGAGATCTTGGGCAACTCAGGTATGAAACAGCTATTCACATGGAATTTAGTTTTGGGAAGGATTACTGGAAGAGATGGGAACCTGGGCTGGGAGCTCTCCCCTAGCTGGTCGAGCATCCCGACCGTGCAGGAACAGAACCGCGTTACGGGTGCTGAGTGGTGTGAAAGGTTGCTCCGGTATTTCAAATACTCACATTCCAGTCGATGGTAGAGTAGAAAGGATGGCGCTTGATCTCTTCCGCCCCATCTGGTCCAGAACCTGAAAGATGCACCCATGGAATATGCTGCATTAAATCGGGAGCCCCGACAAAGCGACGGCTGCGGTGTGTGCGGCACAGCCAGGAATTACAGGGAGCCTGGCGGTCCTGCCACGAGCCCATCAACCCAGCGCAAGTGCGAACACGCTGCTGACCCACGAGGATGCCAGAGGCCCCGACCCAGCATCAGGTGTATTCAGAAACCAGAAAAATGCCTTACCTAATCTGTTGGCTGGATTCCTTTTGAAAAGAGCTCGCAGGAGGCTCTGTGCTTCGGCGCTCAGGAACTGCGGCATGCCCAGCTTTGCTCTGGGGAGGAAGTTGTGCAATCAGCTGCAGGTCTGGAGAAGTCAACCCGCAAGCCAGCTGCAGCACCTCCGCCCCCAAAAGTACAATCATCTCTCTGGCATTTACCCTGCACCCTTCAAACCGACTGCTGATACGAACCCGCTTGCCCAATAATGCCGTGCCATTGCGAGAACCCCCAGATTGCACCACGCTCAGAGCAAGAGCAGAACCTCGCCTCCTACACATCCACGAAAGACAAACTGCTCTTACTTGAGGATGAGGGTCATGGTCTCCTTCCGATCCTTCCCCTGGAAGGGCAGCGAGCCGGTGAGCATTTCAAACTGGGAAGGAAGGAGAAGAAAGGGTGGTCACGGGTGAGCAAGCCTGAGGGATGCACAGACCCCGCTGCACCTCCGGCTGGGAGCTCGCCAACACCAGCGAAGGGCTTGCAAGGGATCAAAAGCCTTGCTCAAAAAAAAAAAAAGAAAAAGAGCGCAGACACCAGATTTTCTCAGACATCAGATTTTCTCCAGAAGGAGCTTGGCTCCCAAGGTTTGCAGCAGGAACGTGTTCAAGCTCCTGTGGGAGCCCTTGGATTCAGCAACCGCCAGATGGTGGCACCAGATCTGCACAGACACCAGCACCCAGCGCTGGGGCGACACGGACCCCCCACGCACCCCACGCTGTGCACCCCGCACACCCCATTGCTCCCTGGGACAGCAGCCCCCGGAGCTCTGCCTCCCCCAGCAACACTCGGGACAGCCCGGTACTGAGCCCTTTTGGGGAGCTCGGAGAACATCCCCAGGGCAGCACATCCGCGAGAGGCGCAGAATCAGGTCCCTCTGCAGGTGTGCCAGAGCTGGGGCAGCGGGTGAGCCCAGTACGTACCATTAACACCCCGTAGGACCACCAGTCAGCGCTGTGGGAGTGGCCCTGGCGATTCACCACCTCTGGCGCCATGTACTCCACGGTCCCGCAGAAGGAGTAGGCTTTCTTCTCGTGGTCTATGGCCTCCTTGCTCAAGCCAAAATCTGCATCAGACAAAACCCGTCAGCGTGCACCCGCGTGCTCCCAGCAATCGCACGGAGCAGAGAGGAATCAGAGAAGCAAGAACCAACCTCGCTGGAGCACAAGGCTTTAGTGGAGTCCCTCACCTGTGAGTTTGATGTGCCCTTCTTCATCCAACAGGATGCTACAGCATGGATTAAAAAAAAAAAAATTATTACTGTCTGCAATAAGGGCTGGTGAGAACGAGCCCACACAGCAGCGGCTGCTCTGAGCTGCTCCCAAAATCCAGAGGAGAAGGTTATGGGTCCCTCATCCCAGTGCTTTAAGCTCCATCACCACGACACGAGTGGGACAAAGAGCAGCTCCCTTCCCTCTACGCCCTCAACTTCACAACAAAGGAATGACCCACGCAGGTGACACCACCTCTGACCCCCACACCCCCAGGTAAGAACACCCTGGTGCCTTTCCCCACCACAGGCTCTCCATCGCCTACAGCCGGAGCCCGGAGCCTGCCGGGGATCGCTGCTCAGCCCTGGGCTGCACACACACTGCGTTCCCGGCCGGAGCTGCACAACCGGGGAGCGAGAGCCCTGGCGATGGGCACCACCGCCTTCCATCGGGCTGGCCTTGGGGCAACCCAGGCTGGATGAGGCTTTGGGCAACCTGGGCTAGTGGGAGGTGTCCCTGCCCATGGCAGGGCGTGGGACTCGATGGTCTTCAAGGTCCCTTCCCACCCAAACCCCTCTGGGATTCCATGATTCTACGATTCATTTCAGCCTTTGTGGAGGAAGGCGGTGCCGTTTGCTGACTTGGGACAGAACCGAAGAACTGGGTTCCCTGCCCCGGTGCACCGCACTCACTTCTCTGGTTTGAGGTCTCTGTATATGATCCCCAGGCTGTGCAAATGGTCGAGCCCCAGCGCCAGCTCTGCTAGGTAGAACTTCACGTCCTCCTCGGTGAACATGACCTGTGGGAAGGGAGAGGGAGCAGACGGGCGCTGGGGTTACGATGCTGGCAGCGGGACCACCTCCGCTGCACCCGTGTGAGACCTTTCACATCCGTGTTGCCCCCTCCTGCCCTTTCCTATCTCCTTTTCCCAGGCTTTGCTCGCCATCCTAAAGTATCAATTAAGCAGCGACACCAAAAAAACAAACAGGGTTGCTAAGCAGCAGATAAGAAAACATTTCCTTTACGTTCGCCAGGTTTTGTTCCCAGTTGCCTCCACCTGGCACAACTTCTCGTACCCCTCCCTGCCCTTGCCCTGTCCCAGCGAGGCGACACGACCAGCCAACGCCGCAGCAGAACACGGTTCTCCCCCGTTTTCCTTCTTAACGCGATGCTCAGCAGGAGGTGAGACCTGCCTCCCATCCCGCTGCTTTTCTGCCGGAGGATGGGGTTCCTGAGACACCCCCTCGTGTTGCCAGCTCTGGGCTAGCAGCAGGTTGGAGGTTTTTCCACCCCTCTCCCTTTGCAAGGCTCAATCGCTTCTCCAGGCGATCGAACCGAGAGTCGAGATACCGGAGCGTACCCACCTCTTTGGAAAGCCGAGTGAAAAGGTCACCTCCTCGGAGGAAATCCAAGATGAGGTACAGCTTCCCCTCCGTCTGGAATGCTGAAACACAAGCCGGAGCAGGAATCAGACCCCTCCGGTGGGGAAAAGCTCTGCGGTGTTACATTAATCCCTTCGATCCCAGCGGACTCAGCTGTGCGGATTCCCTGCGCGGTTACCACGTTAGACACAGGTAGGGGTGATTATTTGGGGTAAATGAGGCAGCCTGGCCGGGATGCTGAAATGGGAGCTCACCAGCAGCGCTCTGGCACTGCAGAAAATCCCCATTTCGGGGGGGCTGGTTCCCTTCCAGCCAGCGATGCTGCACTAAGGGGCTGTTTGCCCCAGGAGCCACCGGTTGCTTCCCAGGGTAAGAAGCTCTCCTCTCCTTCCTCAAAGCACTAATCCTGCCAAACTCTGGTTTGACTAGTTAACTTCACTTTCTCAGTTTCTCCTAATTTAATGCTTTAATCCCAAGGATTTGCTGTTTAAACCCCTTCTCCTGGTCTATGCTCAGTTCCCATCAACAGCTAGAGCGGCCGTGGGACCAAAGACCCTTCCCGAAAGGATTTGTGCTCAGGGGACTGGGAAGGCTCCCAGTCAGCCCAGCCATGGAGGGACACAGACTGCTCCAGACCTCTTCCCCATGTCAGCTATCTCCAGAAGCCTGTTCAGGACCACAAGAGTCCCTCAGCATCCTCCCAGCAGCCTCGTGCTCCTCTCCCTGCTCACAGCAGCATCTTTACTGTGCTTCAAAGCGAGCCAGCGCCTGTCCCAGCCTGCAGCCCCTCTCCCAGTGTCCCAACTGGCTCCGCACTCACCGTAGTGGAGCTTCACCACAAAGGGATGGTTTACATCAGCCAGGATGTCCCGTTCGATCTTCGTCCTTACTCGATCACGCACTGGAGAGAGAGAGGAGCAGCTCAGACCCTGCAGACCGCACGCCGTACCCGGTGCCAGCCTTGTCCCCGGCCCCATGGCACCAGCCAGACCTCTTCCACCCCCAGCACTGCAACAAGGGTCTTTTATAGACGGAGGGAAAACGAGGCTGTTTGGCGGAGGTGAAGATGCTTCTCTACC
Organism: Pterocles gutturalis; assembly: GCF_000699245.1. Classification (NCBI taxonomy): domain Eukaryota; kingdom Metazoa; phylum Chordata; class Aves; order Pterocliformes; family Pteroclidae; genus Pterocles; species Pterocles gutturalis. The sequence goes on from NW_010135858.1 coordinate 9,547, forward strand.
ACCCTGCGGCCAGCCGTGGCTGCTGTGACACCTCCCCAGGGCTCTCAGACGTGGAGGACAGGAGCGTCGCAGGAGGGGTCTCCTACCTTTCAGCGTCGCCTTCTTCAGCACCTTCATGGCATAGAGGTGGTTGCTGTCTGGCGGTGTTATTTTTCTCACCAGGAAGACCTGAGGCAGAAGAATGCCACGTTAGCCAAGCACTGAATGTCGGCCGGAGGAGCTGCTGGGTGCCTCCTGAATCTCCCGTAACCCTGCCAAGCAGCTGGCCACAGGGCTGGGAAATTGTTCCTCAAGCTCTCCGCGTGAAACCCCAGGAGGCTTTCAGGAAAGGGCTGTGTGTAGGCTCCTCTCACCCCCTCTGGGATTTGACCTCCATCCCTCGGAATCATCAATTCCACGTACTTGGAATCACAGAATCATTCCGTTGGAAGGGACCTTTCTGGTGCAAGCTCCTGTTCAGATCAGGGTCAGCACTGAATCACATCGCTTTTTTTTAGCACTTGGTGCAATGAAGTTTTGAAAACGTGCAAGGACTGAGATTCCCCAACCTCTGGGCAACCTGTTCCAGTGCTTAAATATCCTTGTATTTCATTATTTTTTCATTATATCCAGCTGGACCTCACTCATGAGCCTAGCTCCATCTTTCTGGCAGCCTCTCAGGTATGTCCAGGCTGTTTTTAGGTATTATGGTTGATTTTAGGCAGCTTCCAAGAGACATGACCTTTCCTTTGCATAAAGCCACCGCTGCCTCTGCCCCGGCGGCAGCACCCAGCCCTGCACGAGCCGCCACTGGTGACTGATGGCCGGGGAGTTGATTTAACGTGTGAGCAGATGGTCTGTGAGAGACCCGGGTTATTTACACACTGACCCAGATCAGAGTTACAGGCTACTTCCTTCCCCCTTCGCAGAAGGGAAACTGGACCGTGAACAGGGGCCAGACCCAGCTGCACGCAGCATCGCTGCTCAGAAGAGAGGAACGTGCTCGAGTCCCCCCAAATCCTCAATCCCACGGACAGCTCGCAGCCAGCTGGAGCTGCGGGAGGTGTCTGCCCCCCGTGACACTGGCATTCGCAGGCAGGACGCTACTCCTTTCTCCTGATCATCGGAAAAAATAGAGGGGAGCTCTGGACATCACGGGCTGGCCCTTATCCTGAGGGCATCACAGCTGCCTGTCAAGTCAGAAGCCCCCATTGCTCAGTGGGCTCAGCAGGCAGATCCTCACGATCTGGTGGGAACCAGGGAAGTGGTTTTGTTGGGGACAGTCCCTTTTGTCATCCAAACCACTCATCTGGCGCGACACGGAGGAGGAAGGGAACCCACCTTGCCGAACGAGCCCTGTCCCAGCACCTTCAGGAGCTCAAACTGCGAGGGGTCGGCTTTCTCGGAGCCTTCCTTCACGTGGTGCGTGATGTTGATTTCCTTCACAACACCTTCGCACTGGAAAAGAGGGGGGAAGATACACCTGAACAAGGGAGAGCAAGCCTCATCACATCGAGGAACAAGGATTGTAGCTGCAAGGAACCACATCAGAGAGAAGCAGAAAAGCTGGTGCTTGTCCCAGGCATCTCCTGGCTCCAATAGCTGGGGGACGTCGGCCACCGGTGGGCTGGCACCAGGAGCCGTGCGAACCATCCGGCGCTCACACCGCAGGTGTTGCGGCTCTTTGAACTGCCTTTCAGGAGAGGGCTTGAAAAGCACCTTCCTTTTAAAGGCACTGGTGGCGAAACCAGGAGTGTTTATGCCACTAAAAAAAATCCCACAACACAAAAAAAATACGGCACTGTTGTCAAAACACGGCCAGGGCTGGCAAAAATCAGACATGTTGGAGCCCATCTGCTCGGCAATCTGAGCAACTCCGCAACATAAGTCTCAGAGCATCTTCAGCACGTACAGATGATGCTTTAACAGACTCCAGCCTTCAAGAAGATTGAGGGGAAGCCAAGGTCCCTGGCACATGCTTTGTTTAAAACACATTCTTTTATTTAAAAAAAAAAAAAAGCAGAAAAAGAGATTTAATCAGCAGTATCTAGAATAACTTCACCGATGAAGCTGGAACAGCCACGGACCCGAGAGGATGCTGAAACACCTCCTCACCGACCAAACCCCATCCACACCTCTGGCGCATAAAGCCCAGAGTTTGGCTCGGCAGAAACACCTTCTGCTGCTTTGTGTTTGCACCCCGAACATAAAAGACTGTTTATAGCCCTGGTCTTGCAGCTGTGCCTTCCCCTCTCCTGCTCCTGCTCATCCCAAGGCTCCGAACTCGCCCCGTCCCAGCCCCTCTCCCCGCTGACCGTGGGCAGCCTGGACCCACCATCCCAGTTCCCAGACACGAATCCGAACTGGGGCCAGAAACCCCCGTAGCTGAACGTCTCCTAAGGGCAAGTCCAGGCTGCTCACGTTACCCAGGGTTAGATGAGATCTGGCTGCTATTTGGACCTGAAAGTCGGCAATTATGTTCCGAAGGTCAATAAACTCGGCCACTCCCTGACCCTGGGGCAGGGCTGCCAGAAAACATGACTTATTTTTTTTTTTTCCCCTTGCAGAGCTGGGTTAAAAAAAAAAAAAAAAAAAAAAAGTTATACTTTGTTTTCTAAAACTATTCAGATACTTGGTCTGGAACCCAGCTAATCAAAGCAGCTTTTGAAAAAACAACAGGAACCAAGTCTGAGGCTCTGCCCCAGCCCACTCCCCACCCTCCCAGCACCTCTCGGGGAGCGTGGCCTCGCCAAGCGCCCGCGGATGTGGTCGCCTACCTGCACCCAGCACCCTTCCCTGCCCGCTCTCACGCTGGGCTTTGCTCTGCGTTGGGAAGTGGCTTTGTTTCCACGTTGCTTTGCTTTCTCGAGATCCCGCGTCATTCAGACCCCACGGAGGAGCCCGCGCTCGCAGCGGGGCAGCAGGTACAGCCCCAGCGCGGGGCGAGGGCGGGGGACGGGAGCATCCCCCGCATCATCCTGCCTTTTGCTGGTCCCGGGGATCACGGACAATAAAGATCTTATAATCCAGGCTGGATGAGGCTTTGGGCAACCTGGGCTAGTGGGAGGTGTCCCTGCCCATGGCAGGGGGGGACCCTGGGGGGGCTTTAAGGTCCCTTCCCACACAAACCATCCTGGGATTCTGTGATTCTATCCCTGTAACAACAAGTTTTCATGTTCCATGAGATCTCCCAGCTGAAATCAGCCACCTTACGCTGCTGGTTTCATCTGGAGGCTCAGCCCACGGCAGAGCTCTTGGCCAGGAACAGCGTCCCGCTCCTGGCCACGAGGGCTCCTCCTCTAGTCCTGCCACGCTCTTCAGCTCCCAGAGAGACCCCTCGGCAGGGAGGGACCTGGGGGTGG
>NW_010135858.1:12921-13388 GCF_000699245.1 Pterocles gutturalis
TCTTTCCCTCCTGCCCATCTTCACGAAAACACAGTTCGGCACAGCAGCAGCCCTGTGCAGCCCTGCGGGGTTCAGCGTCCCAGCTCTGCAGAGAGGAACGCTGGAAACAAACTCCTGGATCCGCGCCCCAGGGGTCTGGACCCATCCTCCTACCGCAGCCCTTCGGGAGCTGGGGGAATTCTTCACCTTGGCCAACGGCAAGCCCCAGGGTGTCCAACTGCCGGTGGTTTGCACAGCCCGAGGAGGATCCCAGGGCAGCAGAGATGTGCTGTGGTCTCAGACCAGATCAGCAAACACACACACACACACCAGCGAGACCAACCGGCACCAGCAGAGGCACTGCCGACAGCTCTCCGGGCACAGCTTTGAGACGCCGTTTGGCCTCTTGCTGACACACGGGAGGTTCCCTCCCATGGACTCATCCAGGAACTCGCGATTCAACACTTGGGACCAGAGACCAGCGCCTA
>NW_010135859.1:0-15770 GCF_000699245.1 Pterocles gutturalis
GGGAGCACCGGGCGCAGAGCGGGGCCTGCCCGCCCCGTCGAGCCGCTGGAAGGGCGGGGGCGCGGGAGGCGCAACAGCAGGTTTCCCCTTCCGTGCGGGTGGCACTGGGAAGCAAAGTGCTTGGGATGTTCCCTGCCCGAGCGCCGCAGGCACTGGTGGTAAACACCGGAAAGTACCGGGAGAGACCGACTGCCCGGGCTAAGGGCCGAGGCAAGGGGGAGATCAGTGCGCCCCTGGTTAAGCTCATGAGTCAGGGATCTTGACAAAACGATGTCCTCTGTGATAATAGAGATTGGGGCAGAGATAGCTGAGTCTCGTAATAAAATGTGGTGAACTGTGCAGCACCCCGCTGGGAGGGGTGGCTGTGAACAGAACCGTGCTTTGGAAATGAGTCGGGTCTCACAGATCCTCAGGATTTTCAGAAGACTTTTTTGCTCCAGAGCTCTAAGGGTGCTCTACCCTAGACATTGGTGTGGTTGTTATCGGATGCAATAGCACAGCTAGGGAAGATGCCAAAACCGTTCATTGAACTGTACGTGCATTGTACCGGGTGCTTGACTCACACACCGCTTATTTGCATCAGCACATTTCCATGATCATCACCTTGTTCCAGATGTGTACAGAGGCATATCTCCAGGACTGCCTGCTGGAAGGCTGATCAGTTGTTACTAGGAGCTAGCTCTTTTACTATTTCATCAATGAAATCAGAGGAGATCCTTGGCAAAGCAGAAAAAAAAGCCTCCTACTGAGCATAAAGGAGACAGAGTGGCAGTGATTGCTCCTGCTGCCTCATCATGGACACACGCTTGGTGTATCTGCTCAGCACTGGCAGAGCACCTCCCGCTACTTCAAGAGTGGTAATGGCAGAAGCGGAGAAGAAGCAGAAAGTTGCACCTTGACAGAAAGCATTTTAGTCTGAGGACTTCCTGTATTTCTGTGCCACAAGCAATGCTGATTACAAGCAGGGAACAGCAGGAGAGGTAGACCACACACTCTTCCAAAGTATCTTTGATCATTAGCAGTGAGGAAGAAGAAGAGGGTAAAGGAAAGGGGTGTCACTGAACTTTTGAGAGGGACATAGATGTCGGTAATTGATGTTCCTTTTTTCGAGTTCTATACTGTCAAGTCTCATCAGACATACAGTGGAATGGAGGAAGATCAAGTAAGCTGTTAACGGGCACTTTCTGTGGATAGCAGACATGCTACTCATGGACAGAGTATTTTCAGCATCCTTTATTGACATGAGAGAGCCATTTAGCATCATATTCAGAAAAAGTGCTTTAGAATAGGAGTTATATTGTTGCTGGAAAAAATTGTGGACAAGGGGTAATGAAAGCAAGAACTTGGAGATTTCACATGGCCAAAGTCACTGCCTCTTTATCCCCTTCTGAAGTATAGCATGTTTAGTCATACACAGAGCAGGAGGAACAAGGCTTTAAACCCAGGCCATTCTCAAGGACTTTTATCTCTGGGTATGTGCATAGCGTGCAGGAGCCTCTCTCTGTGCTTGCCCTTTGTTCCACCAAAGCCATCAGAAGAGTTTAATGTAAGACTGGACACAACTAGTATTTAGTCCTTTGAATACACCTGTGCCTGCCTGTGGAAGGGATGGGCAAGATGGGGAACAAAAATCAAGGCAGCTAGGAGATCCACTTTGTATCTTGTGTCATAGCCAGACTTGTATCCTCCTCACTGTCAGAAGGGCTTTTGGTGTATTAAAAATAAGTGTCTTTAAAAAGCCTTAAAAATACACGCCCAGGTAAGTCTGGTGTTATACACAAGTCTTTATTATTAAAGACAGAAGAATTATTATGCCCGATCAAATCAAGGTTTTGGCAGGTGCAGATGAAAACACGGGCTTCAGAGAGGACTGGCAAAAAGCCCTGGGAGCTGAGCCTGTTTAAGATAGGCCTCATTAAGCAGAATTTCAAGGTAGGGGAATGATAGTTAAGTGCATCTCTTTGCAAAGTGATTACAAATGCTATTTCTCAAGGACATAGGCAATATGAAATAAGTCTTTACAGTAATGTTTTCAGGTGGTGAAGGACATTTTAAGTATAATAATGCATGAGATCCTTTCTTCAAATAATTTCAGATAATGAAGGATTCTGTAGTCATGATTCTGCTGAAAAGGTATTTGTGAAGTTGCAGGTCAGTAATTCTTTCTTTTGGGTAGTAGTGCAGTGGATGTAGAAAAGGGAAAGAATGAGAAGAAATGCAGAGGCCGGGGTATGGAACACTTGGTAGGAGGGAGGTGGCAGTGCAGGAAATACCCAGGATGTGAGAGGCTTGGGTACGACCGTGGTGTGTCTTACTAAAAGGGAGATGGACAGGTGCTAACAGAGTCAGAGACAAAACCAGCTCAGTTTAGGTGTCCCGTACAAGCCAGTGTCAGAGAGGTTAGATGCAAGGTAGATCACTGGTCTGATGTACCAGGGCTTTTGTTTTGCTCTTACAGGTGTTGTGAGGAAACCAAGGGTTGACTTGGGGAAATGAGAGTCGTCCTGACTTCTGGCATAAAATCTGTGTGAACATAATTTAAAATGATATGTTCAGAATTGACTAGTTTGTGGCCTATAGTAGCCATGTGAGGACTGATTTTTGAAAGTAAGGGCCACCAGTGCCAACAGCCTGAATGGCCTGGAGGACTGCTGTGAATTCTGGGGTGCTAGGAATATGGGACATGCTTGCTACAGTTTGGGTCTCTAAAATTAATTGAATGCTTTAACAAATTTGATACTAACATTTTTGCCTCATTTTCTAGCATATGGATAATAATAATGTATTAATAACTCATGTAGGAAGCTGGTCTCCAGTCAATTATCTTTGTGGAAAGTAGATGTTTCTGTGTTCAGCTTTTTCCTCCTTCACATTGAAGAAGCAGTCTCAGTCATTTGCGTTACTTCTGTATTAGTGACCCAGGTCACCTGTGTCTCCTTGCTAAGCTGTGACAGTGACTGTGCAGATAAGGGTAATCTGCGAGGTGGCAAATACTAAATCCCTTAGTTGAAAATAAGTACTTTAGGTTCCAGGATCTCTGAGCTCTTCTGCACTTGTGAAAAATGAAATCTATCTTCAAAGTTTAAGAAATGTAGTTATGAGTGATAGCTTCTGTGTTTGTATAACAACAGGTCTGAAGGGCATCATGGTTTGGGGATATAGACTCAGACATCCTAATCTGGCAAGGCCGCTAGGCAGATTCATGAGTGTTTGTTAGGGACTGTATTAACTGAACTATCCTTGAAGAAACTAATAATTTTGCACTTGCTGAGTTGGTGCAACACATTGAACGGGTAGAATGAAAGGTGCTCTGAAAAACTACCACTGTACTGAATGACATAAGGGTCTAGGGGAAGTTAACACTACAGCAAGGGGAACACGTAAATTCATGCAATCTTATATTTTCTAACTCTTGAATATTTTGACTCTGCAATTTTAATTCATGCTCATTGGTTAGGCTTTCCGAATCTGGTAGCTCAACAGAAGGGAGGCTGCTGCAGCCATGTTTCTGTGGCAATACAGTTGATTTTTGCTGAAGGGAGGAGATTCAAATAGGCAATTAAAAAAAAAAAATTATGATTTTAGGAAATCCACAGAATGCACTAGTAAAGTACTTGTTATAGGCCTGACAGGTTCCACAGGCATTTTGAAATAAACAGAAGACTCTGAGGAGGAATCATAAATTGTCCTGTAACAAATATAATTTCTAAATCACAGTTTTGTGCTATTTTGGTAGCAGTGAAAATAGAGTATTATGTGACACTATGCAATTGACACCCATTATTTGTTTAATGAGATTAAATAATACAATGTTGCAGAATAAAGAGATTAATTTGATTTATTGGAGTGGAAGAACACTGGTGAAATCACTACAGAGTGAGCATGGTGATGCCTAGATTTTTGATTTCTCCATGTTATTTTATTTTGAGAAACAAATTCATTTCAGAATTAAAAGGAGAGGGAAAATGTTGTTCATGTTTTTGATAATTTTCCAATGTGTGTTATGGTTAACTTTAGAAATAGTTAAAAGCTACAGAATTTAAAAATCTGACAAGTGCTACTTACTTTCAAATGAGGAAATAGTCTCAATTTGCTCCTATGTGAAGTGTGAGTTTATGATTCTTTGAATAAACCCAACTCTGGGATCTTGATGCCTGCCATATATATCAAACTTAACATTTAATTGCCTCTACATGCTTACATTTCTGAAACCTTTTCCTGGGCACCTTTTATGGATATTTTTTAGGACTGCATTGTTTATTCCATCCTTCACACTCATATCCATTTCCCTTTCAAATCCTTTCTTTCTCATTTCCTCTGCACCACTTGCAAGAAGTGGTGCATTTGATCTACCATGGGGAAATCTGTCCACTGCAGCTCTCTGATATAATTACCATCATTCATGTTCCCATATGAATACGCTTAATGTGAAATAATGGGAAGTTTTAGATATATTGATAGTTTTAGTCCTAATTATTCTTACATGTAAAAATTAAAAATGTCTTGTCCTTGACAAGGTTTCTGGCAATTGTTTCCAGAAAGATTTGCACCATCACTTTCCCAGGGACAGAGCTGAGGCTGACCAGCCTGTCATTAGCCAGATCCTCCGCCTTTCCCTTCCTGAAGATGAGTGATGTTTGCTTTCTTCCAGTCCTCTGGAAGAAATCTCCCTTGATCATCATGATCTTTCAAAGATAATCAAGAATGACCACACAGTGACACCAGCCAGCTCTCTCAGCACTCATGGGTGCATCCCATCAGGGCCCGTGGACTTGTGTATGTCCAGTTTGTTTGAATGTTCCCTAACTTGATCCTCCTTCATGGAGGGTATGTCTTCTTTGTTTCAGACTTTAACAAGGGTCTCAGGCCTGGGATTGATGAAAGGCAGTTTTATCTGTAAAAGCTGAAGGAAGAAGCCATTGAATATCTTGGTCTTTTCCTTGTCCTTTGTCACCAGGTCTTTTGCCCAATGAAGACATTAGTTTGTTCACTAATGCTGACCCATAAGCTCTCAGCTGGCTCTTCATCCTAGGCAGAGCTGTGCATTCCCACTGCTCTCTCCCCTCCTTGCTGTCCCAGCCTGTTGTTCCTGAAGAGCCATCCATTGCAGCTCTCCAGTCATGTGAGTCAGGTGGATCTCACCTCTTCCTGGCAGTTCTTGATCCTCAAAGGGAGTCCCATGGCTGTATCATTCCTAAAGCCATGCAGTCACTCATGTTCAGTATATGCCAGGTCTCCCCTGGCTGCTGAGGTACAGGGAACAAATCTGTAGAGAGCTAATAAAAATATACCATGAGCCGTACCTTCCTGCCTTTCTAAAATTTCACAGTTGAGAGAAAGAAAAATAGGATGCTAAGTCTGAATAATTGTCTTCCCGAATGATAATCTCAGTATTGGGATATGAATCTAAATTCTTTGAAGTTTAGGTAGAGCACATATGGCAGTTTGCTCTCAAGGCAAAATCATGATCTTCAGCCCTCAGGAAAGCCAGCTGTGAGCTTCTAAGGTTGGAAAATTGAAAATGTTTGGATCCTGGCTACTGGAAAGATGGAGAGAGAGGAGCAGACAAGATTTGATTTAAACAGCTGATCAACTTGCCTCTGGGGCAGAGCCCCTGTACCATTAAGCATATTTATCTTTCTTGACATCTGTTTTAGTCAGATTTAGTCAGATTCTCATCCTTGTCTTTTGGCATGCAACAGTGAAGTTGTTATTTTTATCAGAAGGGCGGGGTGTGTGTGGGGGGGCGGGGTAAGTCCAAAAAGCAGGAGCAGTAAGCAGCAGTGACTTCAGTCACAATTATTCATACATCTCTTCACAGAGAATTTTCGATGTCTCACTCCTCAGAATGCACCTGACTTGGGGAATTACTCCTCCCTGTGCTGGCCAAGATTAGAGTATCTGTTACTCCAATCTTAAGTTTATTCAATTTAAGAAAAAAATATATTCTGAGTTTAAAAAGCCCCATGATGAAAACAGTTTAACCACAAGAGCTGAAAGCACCACGTTGAAATTAAATCTGCAAGTTCCCGCTGGTTATCAAAGGTATTTTTTATTTTCTTTTAATGTCAGAAACTGTTGCCTTCCTAAGTTGTAAGGGCAATATTTTGTTAAGTTTCAAGAAGACAACTTAAAATTTAATGAGTGGCAAGGCTTTGGAAAATTTTATTTCCCTTTTTGATAATGTCATCCTGGTGTTATATGTATTGCACAAGTCATGCTGTGTGAAAAAGGATTGCTGCTTCTTTGTGTTATGATGTTCACACTTTATTGCCTTTTTGCCCCTGTTTGCTTGCAAGGGGTGAATGCACTGAGACAAGATGAAAGTGCTGAAAAAAAGTGTGCAGCTGAAGCTGATGGATGACAGCACAGTGTCAGTGGCCTGCCTGAATCAGGGATGTATGCTTTTCCTTCTGGGGAGTTCATTTGCAGCTGAGATATACTTTAAGGGTTAGTTAGGTTTAATTGTTAGGTGTTCAGCATCCTAGTGGATCAACCCTGTAATGTTTCCCATAAGGGGATATGTTGGTTTTTATGAGCATTCAGTGGGAGTTTAATTCTCTGTCTTTTTCTGGAAGGACCTCTGAATGTCTTCAGTGAGCTTTGCTTAGGTTTGTGAGTTTGCTCTTTCTTGTCGTCAGTCCCTTTAGATACTCTCTTTGTTTCAATAGAGTTTACTTAGGAGTTGTAATTTGCCTTACCTGAACTCAAATCACATCTTGTCATGGACAAAAGTATCAAATATCAAGAAGATCGTGGTCAGTGGGATGTCAGCATAGCTTAGGCTCTGAGTTTCAAAAATGAGAACCTGTCAGTTGTTCCTTAATCCTGGAGAAACCTGAGATCCATAGACACCTTTAAAGTTGCTCAGAAGCTTTTTGCTTACACTTAGATGAACTTCAGCCTCCACAAAAGGAGAGCAGGGATTATTTTGGTAAGGATATGTGCTTATTCTGAGATTTCAGGGCTTTTGGGAGATTTCTGGTCCTCCTGCAAAGATTGTTTATGTATTTTGTATTAAGTGATAATAAATAAATTTCTTTTCAGGGGGAAGATAAAGTCTTTATGATCTAATTATTAGATTATAGATTTATGTGCTTGCTTTCCTCTTCTTCATCCACTGAATCTTGAATTTTCTCCTATTGATCAGACAAATTCTACAGGGATAGCAGACTGTTTTCTAGATGTTTTCACAGGGTAAAGGAAGGATTTGATCCCATGCCTGTCATTGTTCTGAATTACTGTTGTCTATAATCAATCCCTTTCAGCTTTATATTCAAAGACAAAGCTGTGCTTTTCTTGACAGGGGTTGGGAGAAGGATCAAGTAAGTGAAGGGCGATACCTTTTGTTATCTCTGAGGCACCGAGAAGGGCAGGATGTCACTCACCGTGTCCTCTCCCTATCATATTAGGTAAGATAGTGGGTCACATCCTTGGCAGGCAGAGTTTGGTGGATGTCATTCAGCAGTGCCTAAATCTGCTTGTTGGGTGCACAGGCAACCAAGAACCCTGGACTCTGCGTTCTCAATTCAACATCTAGACCACCTGGTCGGCTAAGGACACAGTGGTCAATGCTGTGATAGTTAAGTAAGTGGTTCAGAGTTTTGTGTATGTGTGAGCCATGCCTCTAAAGCAGTCTTTTTGTTTTTGAATAAATCCTGAAGACAGTGTTTTAAATTTAACCTTAATCAAGGAGTTATGATTTATTTTCCTTAGCATCACTGGAAAAGTTAAGCACATGTTTTCCAGAGTTTTGTGGGAAGATATTACTTGTGTTTTTCAGATAATTATGGATTTTTAAACTCTACAGTGATACCTTGCACTCACATAGCTTCTAGTATAAGAAGCCAGTGGTAATACCAAATGACCTTTTACATAAGACGTAAAAATAAACTTCCTAGAATAAGCCTCTGCTATTCAGGAAAACTAAAGGAATAATAGTGTTTCAGAGTGTTCCACTGGGGAACCATGTATACTGTATGAAGTTGGTGGAAGATTTCAAAGGCCTAATTCAAAATGATGTTAGATAGACTGTAAATTACTATAAAGAGAAGCAGGAAAGAGATTAATTTTTTGTCTCAGTTTATGGACCTTAAATCCTAGAAAAATATTTTCTAAAAAATGTGAGTTTCTTAACAAAGTGTATGTGTTATATTTTAGGGGGTTTTTTTGCTATTATTTTCATATTTTTTTTTCAGGTGAAGTTGAAAAAAGTATGGGGAAAAAGAGAGAAAGCCATTGATGTGCCCTTCAAATAGTCTGCTTTCTCCCCCACGAAAGCATAAGACAGACCTGAGACACCACTGGAATGAGCCAAAATAAAAATTCAGCGCACCTCCTCACAGCCTTTATCTCTCTATTCTTCCATATGCACAGGAAGCACACTTCACCACCATATCTACAGTAATTTATGGAAGATAATTTTAGAAGCTCATATAAATCATAGAAGCAGTGCCCTCACAACAGCTCTTGCAAAAGGCACCAGCAATAAACCCGACTGGGAGCAATTACCTATATGCATGGCACGGGCTTTTCTTTTCAAACCTTTCCACAGTAACTGATACTGTAAGGTGAATTAATCTCTCTTTTGTCTTCCCAGTAAGTATCAATTAGCGTAAAAGAAGGCACTCTGTTTGCCAGCTCATGACAGTAATTGTTGTTTCCTGCTCAATTTGTCTGCTGTGGCAATGAATACTCAAAATGCTCCTGGAAACATTTGTGTGCACTCTTGCTGCGGGCAGTGTGCCTCGCTTCTTTCAGAACTGGTCTGGAAGACTGCCTGTTTTCTGTAACTGAGCACAAGAATTTAACATTTCCACTTAACAGATGTGGACCAGAAGGCAGAAGCAGGGCTAAAGACTAAGCAAAGATATAAGCAACAGAAAAGGAAGAGGCATGCTGGAAAATCTTGAATTTCGTGAAGAGTCTAATGTCAAACTCTGGCTTCTCATGCACAACAGATGCAGCCATAGAAAGCCCTGTGAATAGTGATGGAGGCTGAACCTAATTTTGGGTCACTGAGTAGCAGGAACAATCACCTCACCTTGAGATGCAACACAGCTCAATGGTCATCAAAGGTCAAGTCATCAGTTTAGCCACAAAGGGTCAGTTTGAACAAAAGTTTTAGATATGTGACCACCGAATCACAAACCCTTTCCAAACTGTGAAGTTCCACGCTCCTGTTTGACTGTCATTTATCAGTAGATGCTAAATACTTTATCCTTACGGTGTTCTTTGGAATAAGATCTGGTACTAAGGTTCACGTCAGGAAGGAAAGCTCCTTAGTTGCTGAATCTGGAATTATCATTGTCCCTTTGCTCCAGCTAAGTAAATGGTTAGTTATCCAAAGCAAAGGGCAGCAGCTTCCAAGAAGAAAGAGCTTTCACTACCTCTTTTCTCCTCATCTCCCCTGAACTATCATCTACTGTTTAGGCACTCTGCTGAATATTGTGCTTAAGTCCTTTTGATCTCATGAGAGAGATGAGCTCAGGCCTTCCAGCTCCTGAGCAGATGTTCCTGTCCTTGAAGTGCTGGTTAGGAAGTATGAGGGAAAAAGCATCACAGCAGCAGCAGTGATTTATGAAGTGACATGGAGATGGGCACCCAACAGTGGAAGTAAAAGTCATGGCTGTGATTTCAAACTGGAGGGAGGCGTCTCCCTGAAGTGTAGGGTAAGGCAATGTAAGTCCCAAGCAGAACTGCTGAAATACTAGGGCCTGAGCAGTGAGGCCCTGAACCAAAGTTGACCTCTAGATGAACCTCACAACCTAACGATATATCTAATATGTGTAAAATTGATCAGATAGGCAATGTATTACCTTATTACTATATGCCAGTAGTTTATAAAAGCTTCGTTGTAACACCTGTGGAGCTTTGCTATAACACTTGCTGTGTAAGGTTAGCCAGCAGAAAGATACTAATTGCCTAACAATAGCCAAAATTAAGCACGGATGTGGTCTATCACCACAGATGTCAAAGGAATGTGGCAAGTTGACAAGCTTTGTTGAGAGATACATAATCAAGATTAGTAGATTCTTTGTTCTTGTTATCTCCCCTCTCGGCCCCTGCCAGGCTAGAGATGGAAGTTAACAAGGAGAAAACCACACCAGATGTTTTTAGCAGTTTAAGATAGAAAGTTGTTTATTCAACTGTATAAAAGCAGGGACCATTTGCAGGGAATATTGGAAGCCTCCTCTATACAGTGGACACACTGTGTAGAGATTTCCCCATTGCCAGGAAGGGTTCTCCAAATCCTCACTGCAAATGGGCTCCCCAGTGACTGCGGATCTGGGTGATGGTAACGTATTAATAGGGCAATTGGTGCTGTATCTTTCTTAATCAGTATTGCTAACTCTATGTAGTAATGATTAGGTGCATTACCTTACTTTCTGCTTGCTATAGTAGTTTGCGTATTTTTTTGCTGCTTTACCTTATGTTGCTTTAATTTATTTTCACTGTATTATTTTTCTCATTGTTTTATCACTTTAAACATAAGTAAAAATAAGCTTACTTCTTTAATTTGGTGCCTGTGTCGTTTGTGCTAACACCGTCAATTGGCAAAACAACTGCTGATTTTGGTGCTCAGATTCCCTTTAACATTTGCAAATGCTTGCTGTGATAAACCTTTGGATTTGAACTCAGCCCACTCAATCCTCTATAGATGCCTGTTGCCAGATAATAACATTGTCTAAATTGTCTAAATAGAAGCAGAATGCTGATGTAGTCTCCTGAGCTTCAGCTTGGATTTATGACAGAAAACACAGCATTTCTCTTTCTGAGCTTGCTTACTTGCATTCATCCTTGGCATACCTTTGTCAAATGTTCAAGATTGCATCTGACGAGTATTGTGTATCTACATAATGCACCAAAGAAAGGCTTTTAGACTTCTCACTTTTCTTGCCTCAGAAAGCAGAACTATCTGGGGGTGATTCTTCTTTTGCCTGTGGATTGCCAGTTCATGAACTGAGGTGAACTGTTGTAGCCTTGTTGCCGCACTAATCTGTTTTGAATTATGAACCTGGTGAAAGGAGACATTGCAGGAGGACAAAGAGTTTTCCTGACTAGTTTTTTTCAGTAGAGGCATACCTGCTCAGCTTATTTCTTTGAAGCAAGTACAAGAGACAACTTACGAACAGGTAATAATATTTTTTGGTTCCACATGGCATAGTATCTCAAGGGAACATGAAGATGTTTAATTGCATTCAGAGTGCTACAAGGTAATTGTGTTGTGAATGCATGCAAGCATGCATAGACTCTGCTCAGTGAATTATTAAGGCTCTCTATCGAATGCATAACAGAGTCGGCAAACTGCACAACTTGTCTGAGTCATAGTGTTCACATTTGTATAGAAAGGATAATAGTTCTACTAATAACAGGATGAAAGGCTGTAAGTATGTCATGTATTTATTTATGTGTTTTTAAGCAACATAAAAACTAAAATTTGAAAGAAACATTTGTTTCTGATTTCTCTGCATTTTGTTCTGTCTTCCTTCCTTTTCTATTTTCTGTTTATTTATAGGTAGCCTGCAGTTACTAAAAAGAGAGCATAGGAGATGATTCATTTCCAAAAAACCACAACAGTAGAAAGAAAACAACTTCAAGTGAAACTTTCACACTTGTCTGTATAATAAGCACTTGTAATTTCTCATCAATTAGTGATTGCAGAAGCTAATTCGAAGTAGGAGATGACATATAGGAAGATGACCTTTAATTTATCGCTAAGATTCTGAATGCTAACAGCCACTGGCAATAAGAAGGTGTCCTGTTGGGGTACAATGACATTTGAAGTGACAGAAAAAAATAGTCTTTTTTCGCCCTCTTTGGTCTGCAGAAATGGTTGTTTATGGAAAGTTCCATAATTTCATCTGTGTTAGAAAATCTTTTCTCTCTTTGATTTAGGAAGTATCTGTAGTCTATTAAGTTGAGATCTTTTGTAACTTCTGAAGAGTGACTTTGACGTTGTCTTTGCCTGGTAGAATTAATAGAATGAAGAAGCATGTGCATTTTTTGCCTGAGGTAAATGGGAGCACATACGGGGAACTCAATGGAAAGTTGTGTGATGGGTGACTGAAAACATGGATGTCATAGCTGCATAATTTATTTTTTTTTAATATATTTGAGGTGCTTGAAATGATGGAATAGTAGTATCTGTTCCTTTTGTGGGTGCTAGTGTCTTTATGTACCATAAATCATTTAATCAGAGAGAAAACTATGAGACTAATTTGGCTTTGATATTACCAGAGGAAGTAAGGTATGATTCCACTGAAATCAGTGGAGCTGCACAGGGCAACAAGAACTTAAGGAAAGACTTGTTGTCAGTTATCATTACCTGGGGGAACAGATTCTGTCTGGTATATTGATTTACCTAGACTGCAAGTTCTGGGGGAAGAAGGTCTTCCTTTTGCTATGACTAACGCTGCAGAGAGCCAAGGAAAAGAGTCACAGCAAGTGAGGTAACTAGGGCCTTGGTTCCATGGAGTGTGGCTGCCAAGGAGAAATGAAACAGCAACAGTAAGCCCTTCACCCCGTGCTGCAGCCATGCCAGGGCCCAGAAGTTTGGGAGGTTGTACAACAGCGATATTTGATGGTATAGCTACCATGCAGTGATAGCAAATGCTGCGGGAGGTGGAGAAGAACCAATGGATAGCACTTTTTGTCAGAATTGTTACTGCACCAGTACTTCAGAAGGAGCTTGGGGGCACTTGTATTACTAAAGGATCCACTGTCCTAATAGGAGAGGAAAATGAATTTCTGACTTAATCTTTTCATTAATGATTCAGTAGATCTGATGCAAAAAGGAAGCCAACAAACTGCTACTGAATTCCCTTTGTTTTATTTCAGAGTAATATGCTGTCATTTCTTACTTTCTGTTGAAGTGTTTATATACTGTCAGATAATTTCTTGGTTCTCTCTTGGAAGCTAGTACATTTTACTAAGGAGCTGAAGCATCCATTACATCTTTTATGTATCTCAGAAGGGTATTACAAAGTTCATTTAACGTTTGAGAAGTGTTCTGAAATCCTCAGATTCCACATGTACAGTGGAAGCACACAAAATGCTTATCACCCATTGAATGAATAATTTTTCATGCATATATATCTTTCATCAGCTTACTTTTGGGTAGAAGTGTTCTTTTCTTGGTTAGAAGGCCACTTGAACTAGTGAACTGGTGGAATGATACTGGCCAAATATAGCATTAGGAGGTGTGAGATTTTTTTTTTTCACTCATTGAAGTCTCTTACAATTGAAGTGAGAGTGACAAATCATTGTTCAAGACTTTATTTATATGAAAATCTTAACAATTCTCAGTCCTGAAACTCATAAGAGCCTTTGAAGACAGTGTGAGAATAAGCACAAAGGAAAGGAAGTCCAGAAGGCAGGAACCATGATCCTGCACTGTGAAGATTTCACCTGCCATGCTTGGCTGTCTTTGCAGTCCCTGCACCACTTCTAAGGTCAAGTAGAGTAAGCATAGTAATTAGAACATGAATTTAGAGTTCAGATCACTGTTGTAAGTTTACCCTTTTGTATGGCAGAATGTGGGAGGATAGATTGCCAAAACCTTGAAGTTTCATTAGTCCTGGAATGAATCATTTGCACAGAAGAGAGGCTGAAGTCAGCCTGCCCTCTTTGGATGCATAAAAGCTTTTTATATACAAGTACGGTGAATCTGGTTTCAGAGCACCCAGTGATTCAGGCTTTCCAATGGCCCACTTCATCAGTCAGGTGGCCCTTCTGATGGAGCTCTTGAAACACAAGCACCCAGGACAGACAGCATTATGCCATCAAATGCTATTTGGGGTTAGAGCATCAGCGCAAAATAAAATGTAAGCAAATGCATACAGTCCTTCATCAGTAATATGGAAGAGTTAATGGTAGCTGAGGATCTGGCTCTAATGAATAACTCAGCAAGCCAGTGAGCTTATTTCTTCCCTTTTGTGTCCTGCTAGGGAAGTTTTCCTTTGTGCTCAGGTATCACAGGAGTGCAGCAACTTCCAGTACCACTTTTCCTGTGGCATCTGCTGTCATTCCAGCCCAGCCATAATGAGATTTCCTTCCTGCCAGGAACTGAAGAAGGAGTCCCAGCTCTGCAGGATGTACAAGAGGGACAGAGAACAGAGCTACAGTGGGGAGAGTATTAGTTACTGGCAGATTGCGAAGTACATTGAATTGTGTGTGAGACGGATTGCTCCCTTCTGAGGAAGCTTCTGTCTCTCCACTGTGTCCATGCTGGACTACACTGGACTGTAAAATCCCTGGCACAGGTGCCTCTGTTAAATGCCCAAATGTAATTAAAATGAATGTAGACATCAATTTCATTAGTTCCCATGTGATAACTTGACCATGAGAACATGTCATGTCCTATGTTACCCTGGGATAAGATGAAATCATTCAGGCTGAGACAGTAGAAATTTGACTTCAGTTTCTCTATTTCTTTTCTTCCATGACATTGTAAAACAGGAAGGAACAACTTTTTTTCGCTCTATTGGATGTAAATTGAGGAAGGTTTGCTAGTGGACTTGTGCGTTTTCAAGACAGCTGGTATTATATTCTCTTGAATTCATTCTGCTTAGTTTTCCTTGTAAGTTTGTGGCATAATAGAGTACCAGCTTCTTCCTTTGGGATAGACCCTGATGCTTCTTGTCACAGCCCTGGAGAGGGAGAAAGGGATGCAGGTGAGCTGCAACACCTGAGTGGGGGTGGTTTAAGTCTTATCACCTGTGTGGCTCTGAGGCAGGACTGGAGGAGAAAAATCAGTTGACCTGATGTAACTTGTTGATAAAAGGAGTTGTTTGCTTGTGTGTGTGCTTCTGCTCCTGCTTGTTTCTGCTTCCAGACACCAGTGCTTGCACAAAGGGGTTGAACCCTGAACTGGGGCTGGGCACGTTCCCTCTCTGGTTCCATACTGGACAGCTCCTTGATGCTGGACCTGTTGACATGCTCTCAGATCCCAAGCTGTGCCCTCACTGCATTGCATGCCCACTGTACCAGCTGCTGCTTCTGGTAGGTACACTTGGCATGTGCCAGGGCTAATTCCTTGCTTGGTACATACTGATCTACATTTTCCTCACTGTTTTATTTGTGGCTTTCTATAAGCAATGCTAGCAAATAAACCAAAGTATATTAACCACCATATCTGTCATCAGATACTAGCAGATGATGTGAGTATCTTCTCACCATAAAATATCTTGCTATTTTTAACTATTGATTTCAACATTTGTTGGTGGTGTAGAAAAATGAGTAGCTTTATGCAGTATTTTATAAGAGTGAAGGTCTGATTTTGTCCCCATGTGCTATTCGAACAACCCAGTATTTCCTTTTTACAGGATTTGCTCATTCTATCTAATAGATATTTGTGTTGCAGAGGGGATAAAGCATCATTAACAGATGTTTCCAGTCATCTTAGGAAATAGACTTGTGCCCTGCAGGCTGGAAGCCAATCACTTTTAAAAAAAAGAGGTTGCTTGTAATCCCAAAACAGTGTTTAAGGATATATAGGCATGCATATTATCAAAATTCACTCTATAAATCACTTTTGTTTTTTAATATAAAGATGGATCTATATTTCTGTTTTGGCCTTAGCTCCCCACTCCTATAAATCCCACCAAATTTGTGTGGCTTATTTCTAGCATTAAGAGTATAAACAGAAAGAAGAGAGAGAAAAAGACAAGGCGGCCTACCTGTGGAGAGACATATTATATATGCAGCATGTGACTTCCTTTGTACAGTCCTCCGGACAGAAGAAGAGATCAACTCCTTTGCCTCCTGCT
>NW_010135859.1:15853-22875 GCF_000699245.1 Pterocles gutturalis
CATTCTGATATAACTAATTTATATCCCAAACAACTCCACAAATGGAGAGCACAAGCTGCCTTCTCAGTCTGGACATAATGCTGCTTTCATTTAGAATACCTTCTCCTCATGTCCAAGCACGGTTTGGGTGTAATTTACAAGTCCAGCAGCTAAAAGACAATTCAGTTTTAAATTGCCTGATAATGCAAGTTTCAATAATTTACTTTTACTTGCATCTTTTTGTGTCTCCTTCTGAAATTACTTTTTCCTGTGTAAATTTCTCAAGCCCATGCAGAATCCCTTTCTGAGACACACAGAGAAGCTTACAGTTTTTAAAATTTACTTTTATTTCAGTTATATATGAAACCAAACATTTTAAAATTTGTCAAGAAAGAATTTCCAGAAAAAATCATTTCACACAGAGCAAAGTTTTACTTTCCAAGCATTATTTATTTTTTAACTTGGTTCAGGGTTTGGTTTGGTTTTGTTATGGTTTTAATTGTTTTATTTGTACTAGTCTCATCTGCTCTAACCGTAGTTTTAAAATGAAAAGTTGAAATCAAAATCAGTTTTCAACTCAATCATGGATCTCTGTGGAGTGTTTTAGCATTCCCAGAATCTCCAGTTGAGATACCAAGATCTTTTGTCTCTTTCTATCACTCCATCTCTTTAAGGTTCAATGTGTTTCTTCTGTGCATGGAGTGGCCTTCTCACTCCAGAGCATTGTATTACTCAGTGTTGGACTTGTTTCTCCCATTATGTTCAAAGGATTAGAATTACATTAATCAATGAAATGAACACAATCTTCACATTTCTGACCTTCTCAGAGCAAGTCCCAGAGCATTCCTTCTCCTCTGGCCTTTAAACCATTAGTATCTTCTCTGTGTCCCAAGGCAGCAGAGTATTTAAGTGTGCACTAAACAGCAGTCTCCCTAAAAGCTTTGTGAAATGTGCGCTGCTGAACTTGAATTAGGGGGCTCGGTCCTGAACTGTTTCAGCCTTTCTCAGTGATCAGTCCAGTCAGGGTGAAGTTCCGTTGCTTGAACATAGACATCAATTGCCATTAAAAATATCCTATATAGTGTTCCCCCAGCCTCCTGTTGTGTCTTCAGCAAGTCCAAGAGTCCTGTCCTTATGGTTTATTTAAAGTGAATCATATTGGCAATTACACTGAATTCAGTGTTAAGCAGGTGCTGAAGTTAACCTATCACCTGCTGACAGGTTTTAGCAGAACCCAGACCTTTGAAAGATCAAGGCTGTGTTTGCTTGGGAAAGCCAGAGTGCCATTTATGGTTACAAAACTGCATACAGGGTAAGAATATAAAGATGTTAGCCTGAATCCTGGCTCTGGTAGTGATCGATAGCTGGTGTTGTTGGGAAAAGGATAGCAGCAGGACAGGCATGTAGCAGTGCTTCCTCAGAGTTTCTTCTGGTTTTCACTTGGGGACTTGCTGACACAGGGAGGATATCTTTTAGTTTATTAAGACACAACCTGCTTTTTCTTGGAATTCATCCCATCCCCTTTGAACCTATGTAACCTCTTACCATCCACAGCATTTGGTAGCATGTGATTTAAAAATCCATTATGTGAGAAATATGTCCTTTTGTTCATTTTGAAGCTGGTACCTGCTAGTTTCTACTGAAATGTTCCAGAAAGAAATTGTGAGGAATTACTCTCCAGTCACTGTTAACAATGCCAATTATGAATGTGTAGATTTCTTATTCCTCAACCATCATGTTTTTTCCTCCTATGTGGAAGGGTTTTATTATAAATATGGTAATATTGAGCTATAGTAATCAAGGAGGAGCTATCAGTGAGCCTTCCCTGGCTTCCACTTGCAACTTTGCATTATTTTCATAGACAAGTAAGTGTGGTATGTGCTAATGCTATTTTCTACTGTCTGAGAACAACCTACACCTGTCTTTATCCTTACATATTCATTAGAAATTCGCTGTCAGCTGTAAATAACAAGATGTGAATTGTAGGCATTTTGTATTTAGCCCTCTCTTGGCTGTTATACATTAACACCCGTCTGTATTTAATGTAATATTTCCAGATGTCAGTGTCTCTTCCTCTACCAATACATCATGACTGCCAGCAGGCAATACAATTAAGGATGGATTTCAATGATTCTCAAAGGTATAATACTATATTAAGTATGCAGACATTTTCTACAACAATTCATATTTCTTCTTGTATGATAGTCTGATATTTTTTGGCCACTGTTTGTCATCCATTACATATGCATTCTTAACAGTGACTTGCTGATGTCTAATTGGTTTTCTGATTTATCTGATGTCATGCCATTGTCAAATCTGAATTTAAATAGTTGCCATTGAAACGATGCCAGCATTTGACTTTTCTGTTTTGGCTCTGGTTTGCACAAGGCTAACAGCATCTTTTGTCAAGTCTGTAGCAGCTGGAAAAAGCTTTTTCCAGTACCACAGGGCAGCCCTTCAGGGCATTCTTCTCGTAATTAATGAAACAGGGAAGAATCCTTCCCTATTCACTGGTTCGGTGCCAGTTATGACTTTACAAACCTCTGTGTATAACTGGGCAGCAGTGCAGATGCAAGGATTATGTATTTGCTTGCACAGTTTTGGCTTTACAAGTGCTCAGACTAGTCTGTAGAGGCAGGAAGACCCTCACACCTTTCAGGCTGATCCCAAGGTCTCAGGC
Source organism: Pterocles gutturalis (assembly GCF_000699245.1). Lineage (NCBI taxonomy): Eukaryota > Metazoa > Chordata > Aves > Pterocliformes > Pteroclidae > Pterocles > Pterocles gutturalis. The sequence continues at coordinate 18,513 of NW_010135859.1, forward strand.
TGGACCTCCACAAAGCAAAGTCTGGGGGATGGAGGATTTTCCTGAGTGTGCAAACAAGCACCCCAACCATCCAGTTTGCTGCAACGAAATTTAAACATGCATCTAGTGCTATCTTTGTAAATAGTTCCTGAAGTGGAAATATATTTCTCCTGTTCATAACGTATGCAGTCAGAGAAGTAGTTATGTTCGTTTGCTAAAGCTGAACCTACTCCTTGCTCAGCGCTGTCCTTTACCATGGGAAAGCTGAACAAATTTGCTAGGCCTAATGGGACAAGGCATGCAAAGCCAGAGAGCCTTGGGGTTATAAAAAATATTTTTGTCAAAGAAGATAATATGGTAAAAAGGAAAAGCAGGCTCTTCTTCTTTTTTAGGAAAAAAATGAACACTTCCTTTTTTCCTTTTTTCTTTTCCCCTGCCTCACAGCTTGAGAGAAAACTGGCTTAGGACTGCTAGTCTTACCTCATTTGGTTTCTCCTCAGGAAGACTGCTGTTTACTACATGAGCAAAAACCCAGTGATGGATTAATTTTTGGTGTTATTTGAATTGCTCTCATGTTTGCAAGAAAAAATTGAATCTGTAGACATGCTTTATGAATGTTAAGAAAGCTGTGACCTTAGTATATGAATTATTGATTTGAAATTCAGCCAGAGAGGTATCCATGCGTTCACCTCCTATTTAAATTACATGTATTAGGGTAATTAAAGTCAGAGCTGGGTCTAAAAATAAACAAAATTCACAGTTTCTTCATGTAGTTTTATTATTTATGCATTTAATCCAATTCTTCTAGCAGTCCTAACTGTGACATTTACTGTCAGATAATGCAGGAAATAAGTGACAACCACCAGGGACAGAATAAGATATAAGCAGCAGTGTAGCATATATGAGTAACTGTTTCAAGTGGTTTATGTCAGCATAGCTTTAGTTAAGTTGTAAATTAGATGACTGGAAAACTGACATGAGAAAACATAGGTGAGTTAAGGATTTCTACCAGCAAGTCAGTAGAACTAGCTTGACTGTAAAGGATACAGTGCACACATATTTTATCTTATTTTGCTAAAATGATATCCAGTCATTTTATATACATCAGGATGATTTTTATTAGTGTTTAAGATAATAAAATAATAGTCCTTTGCCAAGGTGGTCCTCCTCTGGCACTGAATTCATATACATGCTGAGTTTCCCACATGCTCCAGTAACCTCCTTGAAACTTTCCTCTGATCTTAGGCAAAATTTTCTACCTTAATGAGTTAGCTTTAAGTACAGCTCTGACTTTTAATAGTTTTTTTTTTCCTCTCACATTTATTTTTGCTTTCAATTGGTCTCTACTTAACCACCAATGATACGCATTTTAAATGCTGTTCAAAGCATCATCAAGTAGCTAGAAGCAACAGTAGTGAAGAGATTCCTTTGAAGGCTGTAATTGCATTAGCCCTCCTTCCTCCCAAATCTGATAGCTACAGATTGTGGTATCACTCAGTGCCTGAAGTTTATCCAGGTAGGCTTCCAGCTTTTAGAGAAAAGGAACATTTTTGGAATTCACCTCTATCACTCAATCATTTTAGTAGCCTGACTAATCAGAATAATTGATGTAAAATAATATTTTGCACTTAGTATGTTGAGATTCTTGTTTCAGCCTTCCCTGATCTGTGGGCTAGAGTCAAATACAGGGTAGAAAGATTAAGGGAGGAGATCTGATTTCATTCCAGAGGTGCTATTTCATATTTGATGGATTTGTTTTACGGTGTAATAGCTGAGCTCTTTTTTAAGTGCAAAAACTATGAGTAGCATAGTAATCAATTGTAAACCTGATCTTTGAGGCATGCCCTGGACCTTAGGCAATATAATGGGCCATTGCTCCGCCTGATGCTTTGGGGGCTGTTGTGTCACAGACAGGACAGGACTGCATACTGCCTGGGACAATTCTCTGGCCCTGCCAGAGTGTCTTTGTTGGGGACACCTAACCCTTGCCTAGGAAGATCCTGTGATCTTCAGTGTTGGAGGCTTTTAAAAAAGCTGGAAAGTGGCCTACCCATCATTCATCAACAACTAATCCTGATTAGGGAGGCATAGAATAGATGACCTTCCATTTTTAGGGTCGTTTTTAGTTTGATAATTTATTTGCTCTATTCTGTCATTCTGAGTAGTGTTCTCCATAATTTCTAGTTTAATTTTGTTCAAAACCAGAAGTAAAAGTACAGTGTCTTGACAGCTTTTGGCTCAAATTCTTAATTATCACATGGGATGCCTAAAGGTTTTGTTATGTTAAGTCAGAGGTACACAGTTAAGAGAAGAATGGGAAGGAAAAGAAAAAGTAGAAGACTCAGTGGGAAGGCTTTTGCTGCTGACAGTTCAGCCCTTCCAAAGGTTTCCATCCAAGGTTTGTTTGAGAACAGGATGGACTTGCTTCTGGTATCAGGGGAAGGAGTTGCCCCATGGGCAAAAATCTGAGAAGAGTTAAGCTGAACATTGTGACACCTGCAATCTTCTCACTGGTACATGAAAGACAAGAACTGATAGCATGTCCCATGCTTTATGAAATTTTAAACAAGGAACTAACAATATATGTCATATGTCTGACAGTGTTTAAACAAACATAAGGAATGAATCAATAAGTAGGCCAAGTTTTGCATTTCTCAGTAATTCTCTCTGAGGTCAAATTGCTCTCTGCTTACTAACTGAACTATACGTAAGTATTGACCACTGATAGATTCTTTGAGGGGTAGTTAGGAATAAAATCAGCTTTCTATGGACTTCATTTTTTGTGATGTTTTTGGTAAAATAATTGTAAGGGGAAAGTGAGATGTTGAGTTTTGGGTAGGTGCAGAGAAAGGTGGTGTTTGTGAGAAGCAGAAAGTCCCAAGTTCAACATTTACAGTTTGTTTAATATGGCATAAATGAAAAAAAAAGAGAAGGTTATTTTATATTTAATTTCTGTTAAACATCTGTATGTTCAATTTTCTTTTTTGACGTATTGAAAACGGGAAAAGGGAGACTTCCACACTGCTATATTGCAGTGTAGAGCAGCAGGAAGCATACCTGGGCTCAGCCTTAGCTGCTCCTGCTCTTGGACAGGGATAGAGGAAGGAAAACAGACACAGAAACACAGAGGAGAAGAGAGACAGGGAGAGGAGGGAGGCAAAGTCTGTGACAGCTGAGCTCCTTGTAGGGGAGACTGAACAAAAGCACAAGTGTGATGCCAGTTCCCTCCTTCCCCATCAGCTTTGTCCCTCTCCCTCACCAGTGGCCAGCCTGGCTTTCTGGGGCCCTGGCATGGGCAAAGGAGCTGTTCAAGCTGTGACCATTGCTTGCTGCCCTGTTGCTTTAGGGAACTCCTTACATCGCCATCCCTTCCCACTTGTAAGCAATTGCTTTCAGAGTCGGACAACCACACCTGCCTAGCCAGCCCAGAGAAAGCTTGTTGTGATGGTGCCACCAGCAAGCCTCCCATGATGTTTTCTCTTCTCTGTGGTCCATACTGAGTCCTGATGGCATATGACCATATGTGCTGCCAAAATAATATTAGATTGAATCTCCTAGAAATTGATCCCCCCTTTGCTCCCCTTCATTCCTGATAACATGGCTTTCAAAAGTGAGGAAGAGCTGTGTGGCTCTGATCTTCTTTCAGCAGATGTCTAATAATGGTAGATGCTGGTTCTTCAACGTAAACTGCAATCCACTTTTCCTGATATGCCACATCTCCAAATTAGATAAATTCTTACATTTCTCAGGAGTGAAATAAAGATGTTTTCAGTATAAAACTGTCAAAAAAAGTAAGCTTTATGAGCCATAACAAAAAATGAAAAGCAAGCTGTCTTGAGTGTATGCAAGACATAAAACTCCAGGAATGTAGATAAAAGGACACTTTTTATGCAAAGATGGCGCCTAGATCAAGAAACTGAAACAGATAAGTTATAAACATACAGAAAACAAATGCACATCAGGCTACTTGATAGTAAGACAACATTAACTTTATCTTGTGTAGACCAGCATGATCGAAGAAAGTAAAATACTCAGGAAAGGCTGGCCAATGCTGAAAATGTAGGATAGAAAGATATTTTATGTAGATTTACTTTGTATTATTCCATTTTTTTTTACAAAGGCTTGTATCAGTTTGCATCAAGTTCCATCACCAAATAAGAGTACTGTGAATAGCTTCAAGCTCTTTTGATTTGTCCACAGGCAAAAACTTCTTTTAAGTAGAGTCCAGGTTGAAAACATAACAGTTTAAGTTGAAATATGTTTAAATATATTTAGAGGCTGATGCAATTAATTAGTCCCAAACTGAAAGTAACAAATTAAGAACATTGATTATTAGATAGGTAAATCTAAACATTATAAAGCATAAGAACATCTTCCCAGCAGC
>NW_010135859.1:22906-50140 GCF_000699245.1 Pterocles gutturalis
GCACCGCGGTGTGAAGTTGGCTCAGAACCCAGAGGGGCTTTCGCATCATTGGCTTGCAGTGGAGAGATACCTATTACCTCCTGAAAATCATTTACCAGCAGAAAGAAAAGACAGCTGAGAGACATGCTGGTGTTCTTAATTTTGAGTTTCATGTGGAGCTGATGCTTAGGAACTTTGCTTTATTCCTTTCAAAAAATGTTATATTTTGTTAGTGCTTCTTCCTACCTTCAGTACTTCTCATTCTCTTGTAAAAGGAATCCCAAAGCCCACTGAAGTCTCTTGCAAGGTTCCCACTGGCCTGTGTGGATTTTGGACAAGATTCTAGCATGTAGTTTATCTGCACTACAAATCGTGAACTCTGAGTTATGCCAGCTCTCAAGCTGACTCACTTTTTATTCAAATCAAATTTTCTGAAAGTGGTTAAATGACAGAATTTTGCTAAGTAGTTTAAAGAATCTGAATGGATTTGACATTATTAATGAATTTAGCATGGCTAAGGGCAATTCTGAGAGTGTTCTGCTTCTACCTTGTAGCCGCATGAGTTGTTTCTACCAGCAAGTCTCCTCCTTCCAACTTTTTAGCAACCTGATTATACTCAACATGTTCCACCTTACCATCATATAACTGACCCCACCAACATTTGGTTCTTTGTGAGCTAGTAGTGTTAAATCCCCAGCTGGCATAAATCAGCAGTCAGCATCCTCACATGACATTTGTTGCAAAAGACAGCCTTATGCCAACAGTCAAATAGTGTCTGAGAAATCGACTAATGTTGTTGCCAGGTGGCCCAGTAAGATCAGTATTGCTATTGCTAGTAAAGAGTCACAGGCCTTATGCTAATTTTGCAACTTGAGCAACAATATTTTTAGGGTAACAGATGCTTCAAATAGGTGTATAGATCGGAGGCTGATCAACCTTTGATTCATTGGCCACTTGGGAGGAAGCCCTGAAAACAGCTTTAACTTCCAACGTGGCACTGCAAAATATCTTGAGTGTAGAGGCAGATTTATCAAAGTGAGGGAAGGCAATGGTTGTCAGGAGATAAATTCATTTGTGCTGAAGATCCTGACTAGACCTTAGAGTATGTGGCTGTAGTGACAGTCTGACTAGGGTGTCTCAGCTTAGCAGAGGAGCTGACCATAGAAAATGGGACCAGGCAAATAATGGAAAGCAGTAATAGACCATTAATTTTTTAACAATGTAGTTCCATAAATATGCTTCTTGTTGTTGGAAACTCTCTGTGCCTAAGGTGGCTGTCTAGAAAATGGAACGGTTTAAAGAAAAACGTTGTCTCATAATCAAGGAGAGCTGTCAAAACCACTTGAAAAACACACAAAGTGCTTAGTGCCAGAAGTATTTACACATTATTCCTAAGGAAGAAAAAATAATGCTGAGTATATTTGAGAGTCTAGCACAAGTTCCTACGCAATTATGGTGAAGCAGAAGGGATGGGTTGTAGGGAACTCATAAACTGGGCTCTGAAATAGTATTTCCCTGTTATTAAGAAAAACAGAATATATGTGCCTCTTATTTTGGGTCAATCTGATCCATTCTAAGGCAAAGATCTTTGTAAGTATTTCATGAGTTTCTCGGTCTCATTCCTAGCATGGCTAATCATCTCCATTGTCCTCAAACTCCGCCACCACAAGGAGTATGCTTGCTGAGATTTCCTGTCACTCATTGTTTCCTAGAAAGCCATCTGATCAATGGAGGCAAAGCAGCAACTACAGGTCGAGAGTTCCTTTATTGCCTTGTCTACAAATTCTTATATGCTGAATCAAAATGTCTTGCTGATTCCTACCTTTTTGTGTATGATTTTTCTATCACATTTCTCCTTCTTCCTTCTGGCTTTGTCCTGTAGCTAAAAAATATCCAAAATTGAACCCAGGGTGACTAGTCTGGCAGACTGAAGATAATGACTGAGCAACTGGGTTGGCTTCAAGTCTCCTGAAAGGAGCATCAGGGCAACTCAGCCAGCAGTTCCTTAGCAATAGGGGCATGATGTCAGGGTTTAGACACAGCTTGTGGTGATGTCTGCTGCTCCTGGCATGCTTCAGACTCTAAATGGCCAGACAAGAAGAAGCAGCACTTAATTTTCCTCTTTTGCCATTTGTCTCCCTATCTCCTTTTGTTTTGCTTGAAGAAGAAGAAAGGGCAACAGAGGTGAGAGCCATGGCCCCTGTGGTTCCTCCCACGGAGAGAGGTTGGACATGGCTGGGCTGCAGACGGACGGTGTTGGAAGGCCAGTGTTGGGCTGCCGGCCCCAAGCTGCAGTGCTCAGCAGGCTGGCCGACTGGCAGGGGGGGGTCTCGCTGCCCAGCAGCCTCCTCCTGGCCTCGGGGGCCTGGGCCCGGGCAACGGCAGCCCCGCAGGGTCCCAGCCCTGCAGTTGCGATTTCAGACCCAACAGGTGGCAATCGCAGCCCAGCCTCTGCTTCCACGGAGCACCTGCTCCAGAGCCTCTGCCTTCCGAGATTGTCCAAACCCATCAGTCTCGGTGCTTAAAATCCAGCTTCCTCTGGGCAAGCTGCTGCCTTTCAGGTTTCAGGCTATTTTCTCAGCCAGATAGAGTGCCCTGCTCCGTGTCGAACATCTGAGATAGAGGAAAGCAGTGACAAAGTATTGGTAAAGCTACAATCTTGTCTCAGTGACATTATCTGAAGTCACAGTGAAGTCCTCAGGCCTTCATAGGTTTTTGCCTGATGCAGGATTTGCCTGTCTTGTTCTGTTTTAATTTCCATATTTGTTCCAGAGGTATGAAAAAATAAATAGTCTCAGAAAACAAAAGACGGGGGGGAATGGCGAACAGTGCTGTTAGTGGAGCTGAAGAGTTCACTCATTGCCATGGAAACATTCACATCCTAGCAACAGCTTATTGATAGCAAGATGACATGCAAAGACAAGAGCTGATGCCTTTGACTCATGGGAAAACAAACTATCCTGGATTTCTACTTCTTTACTTCCTTTTCTTTTCCAAAAGTGCATAGTGATTTAACATAAAAATCCCCAATCAACATTTTTTTTCTTAGTTGTTTTTGCTTTTGTGTTGAGACATTACTTGGCTAAGAAAAGTTGATGCTGTTGAAGTATTATCATCACTGGCAATTTGGACAGAAAAATTATTAAAAAGCAGCAAAGAAACCCAAAGGCATTAGAAGTACTTTTTTTGTTTGTTTGTTTTTTTGCCTTTAGGCGTTTGGGTAAATGGCTTAACACCAACTGAAGGCATCTAGATGGTCAATGCACTGTCCATCTCTGCACTTCCCTGAATGTTTGTGCAGCTGACATCAGTAAGGTGTTGCTTGGTGGGATGCAGGGTGGGTTGTGTTATGGTCTGTGTTCCTTACAATGGTAAGGGAGGGTGTGTTTTGGGAAGTGCTACTGAAAAGATTTTTCTATCTGTGTGCCCTTGGGTTAGGGTGGGTAGAACACCACTCAGGTGTGTTTGCTGAGAAAGTGCATTTCCTTAGTTTTCCTGACATACATTGGTACAAGAATCTTCTCCTGGTTGAAGGTAGGGTACCACATCAGTCACTGTGTGTGAAAGGAGATCTCTTTGAGAGCAAGGATCAGACCACTGTTAGTACTATTATTATTGTTACTATTAAGCACAATAGCGTTGTGCAGTCCCAGTCATAAAGCAGGATTTAAATGTGACTTGTTCCAAACAGAGGTCTTTTTCGCGAGGAGCTTATCATCAGTTTGTTTGCCAATATGATTACTCATTGGTAGGAAGAAAACCTAACAATTCCTTTACTGATTTTGTTTTTCTTTTTTTTTTGGTGTGGTGTATAGTTGTTCTAAATCTTTCTGTTTCAGTTGTGGTATTCCTGTAGTCATTTTGGAAAAACAGGAAATGTATGATGTTTTGTGCATAGTGCCACTACAGTGTAAACATTTGTTTAAGAGCTTTGCTGAACTGAATCCATATAAAGTACTTCCTCAACATTACATTTACTGTGAGAAGAACATTGAATCATAATATTTCCACAGCTAATAGAAACCACTTTTCAGAAACGTGACCCTTTATCTGTTCATGAATTAAAAATGGAGCTAATGAAATATCCCAAGAGAAATTGGTGATGTTTACAGAGTTTATAAACCCTGCTTATTTACCTACCTTTTTTGGAAGAATACAATAAGAACACCACTAAAATCACTGGAGATAACTGGAGATTTTCATGCCTGCTGCTCAGGTGCGAGATTTCTATAGAGAAACTTCACTTAAAAAAGGATTATGACAATTAAAGCAGGACTGAGATGGACTTCAGGATACCATATCATTTTCATCCTAATGCCAACAGCACTTCAGCAAACTTAGTACCTTCTGTTCTGACCTGGAGGTCCCTTCAGAACCAGCACTACTGTGTTGCTGCATTTTCAGAGTGGGATCTATGTGAGTTAAAAAGCAGAGGACCCTGGCCAGCACCTTACTTGCTTCCCAATAGCAAGCAATAGATCAGAAGTAATCCTGAGAGCAGGAATCAGACTTGCCACGCTCACAGACTTTTTCATGGTCTTTCTTGACTTCCTAGCTGTGATTTCATCTCCACGTTTGAGAAGAGTGGAAAGCATAGATGTGGGGATTGCCCTAAAGGACTATAGTGGAGCCTCCACCATTTCCTCAGTGCTTGCAAGGCAAAGCAACACTCTGAATGGTGAACCAGGATCTGCCATGTCTTTCCCTTACTCAACTGTGTATTTTAAATTCTCTCGCCATTCTCCAATGAATTCCTATCAGAGTTAGGAGCAAGGGAGGCAATATTCAGGTAAACTCTTCCATCAAGGTTGGGAAGGAGGGATCAATTTGGGTGACAGTATGTCATCAGGTAGCTTAGGTGAAAATGCATTTTCCCTCCACTGAACCTTTTAGAGTCTTTACAGGTTTGAAACGATATGTGTTTTGGAAAGGACAAGGGAGGCAGGGAACAGGTGCAAATTTTGCTGTGCTCTCTACGAAGATGAATCAAGAAACAGTTCTGCATGCTGAAACTCGTATTTTCTCCCTGTTTTCTGAAGGACAATGTGCAAAAGGTACAATGCAGGTTTTTCAAGAAATGTGATCAACAGTATTACCTTTCTTGCAGGAACTGGAGGGATATTAACTTTTTTAGAAAGTATTTTTTTTAATTCTAGAAATTCACATTAATTCAGAGCCTGGGATACACATCTAGTGCTTCTGTGATCCTGATTTGTCTTGACTGACTTCTTGACTGATGCACTGACTGATTTGGGAAAATGCCCTTTTCCTTTATTTCCATTGAAGGTGTGTTACCTGTTAATAGCACACTGATTAGTCAACATTAGCACCTGGGAATGCCTTTATTTTTATCACTTCAAGCAAATATGTCTACAGCTGGAGACATAATTATATGCATTACTGAAACACATTTTTGCTGTTCTTTAATTATATTTTGACAGAAAAGAAATGTCAAGGGAGTAGCACTTGCTTTTTAGCTCTGAAACACTTAAATCGGTTGTACGTATTTGTCTCTGCTTTGTCATGCTATCCTTGCAAGTCTTACTTTTGCTGCCTTGTAGTGTCTTGCCATTGTTTCATGATTTGATGCTAAGATTTTATACAAAGTTTTCGTGAAGAGCAGCTACAGATTGTCTTATCTGAAGCTGTGAGCCATCTTCATTCAGTTGCAAAAGTATGAAATCCAGTGGAGCTTTGATGATTTAAACTGAGTGCAAATCTGTTCGGTGTCTCTAAGACTTCACTCTCTGTCAAATGCCAGTGGAATCTATCCTGTGTGACAGAAGTCGGAGGCATTAGTAAGGGTTACACATGACTTCAGGATTCATGTAAGTGTTTTGATTCTGTTTTTCTGGTGTTTGCTCTCAGATGCATCAGGCATCTGGGAAGAAGAGATAAAAACTGGGAATATAAAAAATTAATTCTGTCTTTTCGCTATATAAGAGGTAAAATTTCTGCCTGACCAACCTCATCTGTGAGCATTTGTACACATCTGAAATATAAAGTAAAATTTAGACTGGATTTATGCCAATTTGTTAATGAAGGTAGAGTTTGTCCCACTATCAGTAACCATTTCCATGTTCAAAGATGCATTTCTAAGAAAACATCCAAAGCCAATTGAAAGAACCCAGCTTTAAGAGGACATAGGACAAACTGTCTCTTAGTGAAGTCACTGAATTTATGACAATAAACAACAGCTACAGCTGTCACTGTATCTCAGTCACAAGAATTTACTAAGTGGTCTCTTAAGTAATGTATGGCGTTTTTATATCTAAGCTGTACTGAGGAGCAGATGAGAGAGACACTGTGTGCCATCATGCTGTTTTCTTGAGGTGTTACATTACTTGTAATTGAGAAATACTCTAAGGGAACAATATAACGTCCATAAGTGATGCTGATGATTTGGGTGTCATGTTTCCCATAAACTTATTACTGAGCCAGAGATCTGATACGATGCTAGGAGACACTGTGTTGCTTTGAAGAATTGTCATACAAGGCACAAATGAGGCACAAACTTCAGGATCCTGCTGTTTATTGTCCTTGAAGGTGCCACTGTACTAGTAGCAAGCAGGCATCCTGCTGAGATCTTTTATCTAATATTGACCTGCAATTCAGATTGGCCACTGACTTGCTGCTAATTCTTCTTTTCTAACTTCTTTCTAGCATAGCATTAGGAGCTACACTCCAGAGAGGTCTTGAACCTCCCCTAACATCGCCAGCCCTACAGGGGCTTAAGATAATGAAATCTGCAATAGAGAAAAGATGCACAAAACTCTAAGTGAAGACATGCCACACATTCTGTCAACAGTGTCTTCTCTCCCTCAAGTTGAGCTCTTGTGCATTTGTTTTCTTAGGCTCTTTTTCCTAGAGCTGAGAGAATAACTGCTAATGGAAAGTTATTTTAATAATGTTGTTCCCTTCTCTTTGCAGCATGCCTTCAAAAAAAAAAAAAAGCCATTTTCTTAATAGTCCTAATTGGGAAACACTTTAGTAATGTTTTGCATGCTTGTGTTTAGTCTAAGGGCCACCACTGAAATCAGTGCTTGCTTGGTTGGATCAGCCAAGACTGCACACTTCTTCATGGTGCATTGGACCATTTCTCTGAAACATGATGAACTTTTGAACATCACATCTCATGAATGACATTTCAGACCAGGTTCTTGGCAATGGCGGACAGAACCCTACTGAACTGAGAGGACAGTAGGAGTAAAAAGGAGGATGGAGAGAAAGTGGAAACAATTCTATCTCAATTTATCTCTATTTTACCTGTTTTTCTTCTTACTGTTGGTTTTATTCAAGGAGACAAACTGACAATAACATCCATGAAGTAGTCCAGGGCTTTCTGCAGCTTCATAGTTCCTGTTTTCTCTCTTTCCCCTGCTATTACCAGCTCAGCTGAGCAGGGTTCAATGGACACAAGTGACATCTGACTATTGGGGTTCCAAGATGGCATGAAAGCTAGCTGATTATAATCAAGTTTCCAAATAAGTTCCTTTGAATACTGAGTTTTAAATCCACTTACCTCAAGTATTTAAGGATGTGTGTCTAAATTTACTTTCTGCAATCCAATTACGCTGTTGAAAGTCAGTTGCTTTTTACCTTAACAGGAAGAGAACAGGTAAGGAATGGGAAATCACAGGAAGTCAATCAGCATAAAAATCTGAGTAAATATTTGGTGAGTATATGACATTTTTTCTTCTTGTGGTTCTTGAGTATAGCCTTTTCCATGCTTGCTAGGGAATAATAAAAAAGTAGGAAGAAAAGTCAGATTTATTTTTCATGTCTTTGGGACATCTGAGAAAATGTAGTGGATTGGTTTATTGGTGCTTATTTCATGTCTAGCTACTTAGCATGCAAATGATATATTTAAATTTAAGTAGATGAGAGATTTTCTGACATGGCATTGTCTATGCTTTAGGTTATCATAATACTTTTATTCTAAATTGCCTTTTAGGCTTTTGTAGATTTGAAGTCTGAAATTTCTCTTATGAGTCAACTCTCTTTTTTGATAAACCATTTAAACCTTTGAGGTGATTATCAGTCTGTAGTGGGAAGAAAAACATTCAAATGCTGTACAATGTGAGACCACAGAATGAAGATGGAAAGGAAGACTTAAGTTTGCTTCTGTGTGAATTTCTGAGTCGTTTTGGGTCAGGGATCAGAATTAAATGTGCAGCTGAAATATACTTTTGCACTGTACTCAGGCTCATAGCGGGAGGTCACTGTCCTTGTCCTATGCACGTGCAAATGAAGTTGAAGATCTTGTTCTCATCTTGGGCTTTGCCAAGTCTGCATTTGAGACCATGGGAAGAAAAGCAGATGTGAATAAAACCACTTATAAAGATTAAGGCTAGATCTAATGTGCACAGCCTTAAAATTGTAGCTTTGTCACACATGTATGCATGTAAGTATGCTTATGTGTGTGTGGGAAGGGTGTATGCCTCTTACAGGTTATGTAACTTGTGGGAATAATTTTTCAATTCCAGTTGTTTAATATTTCCTGTATATTGTTAAACCTTCAACCTTGAAAGAAGACTCATGCAACCAAATAGGTTAAACTTGATTTTTCCCAAGATTTGAAAGCAAAAGTGATGTGCAAATTAGATTGCACATATTGCCTTTATCTTTCAAGTATATTTGCACTTTAGTTTATGAAGGAAAGATGCAGGCTTCAGTATAGGGTAAGAAGGTTGGGGAGGGCATTTTTCTTGATTCAGATGCATAAGCTCAAATTTTGTATTTTCTTCTGTAATAATGAGTCTTGGGATCTGTGGTTTGGTTCATTATGTAAGGAATCAAGCAGGAAATATGGGTTCAAATCAAAAAGAATTTCTTTCTCACAGCTTCTCCATGACTAGTCCATCATTCTGCAGCTATTAAACAGTGAGATTAATCTAAAGGCAGAAAACTTTGCCATCCTGCAGAAGGAAGCACAGAGTTTTAATGCTTCTTAGATAAAGGAGAAACAAAAACACAAATTGAAAAGCATAATGCATAACAGAAATTTATAGAAATTTTACAGAGTTTATATAAGGAACTAAATCCGATTTCACATGTTTTTCACTTCTGGGGGGCACCTTATATTCCAGATGAGCAAGGGTCTTTTTGTCTACAAAATCTTCATGACAACTTAATCTCTTAAGATTTTTATTTGAATTTAAGCTTGTACTTTGTGCAGCTGGCCAGAGATGGTGCTGAGTGCTCAAGTACTGCAGAGTGAAATACAGTGGAAACTTGAACAGAAGAGATTTGGGGCATTAATCACAGCTCCACTCAGCTGCCATGAGTTAGGACTTAGGGTGCTTTTTCTTTAAATTCACTCAACTTGTAATACTTAGCCAAACAGCAAAATTATTTTAGGAAATGAGAAAAGGGGTTAGGAAACTGTAACACTGGGAAGAAGATTTATTTGTTTAGTATATCTGCTGAAATTTTATTGCTCAGTGAAATAAAGGTAATCTTCTGGAGGTGAATTAATCTAGCCTTCATCAGATAGATAGTGTAAATTGAGCTTATTTGCTTATTTCCATTTCCTAGTAGCACATGTGGGTTACAGCTCATTTCTTCCTGGCTTTTCTTAACTACTCTCTCATTTCATATCTCTCTTTGATTCCAGTCTGAAAGTCTGCACAGTAGTGTGGTGCTTAGGGCATATGAGGAATTGCACCATAAGTAAAAGTCAAGCTCTGCAAGTCTTTGTTACGAATACTTATCCAAAATCAACCCTATTGTAGTCAGTGCCAGGGCTCACTGGGGTAAGGACCTCTGAGGCTTTCTGTGATGGGGCTGGAAAAATTAGCCTGCTTTGCACTGTATGCTGGTCTTCTCCAGCTCTGATAATGTCTTTTCTGATTCATGTAAATATCACCAGATTGTCAATACAGAGAGCAAACAAAACCAGCTGAAAATTCTCTTTCACAGCCTGTTTTTTTCCCCCAACTTTTATCCCAGATTTGCTGCTGCTAGCAGCTGGCTCAAGCCCTTCTGAGCCTGGATCTGTGATATTGATCTCGCTCATTAATCGGAGGGGCACGCTCCCTGCATGCATCTGGAGGGTGTTCCAATGGATCAAGAAGGGCTTGTCCCCCCTGAGCTCCTAACTGGTGCTTCTGGATGGTTCCAGGATGTCCTTCCTTCAGGGTTAGGTGTATAAAGCTGGAGCAGCCTTAGGTTCTGGTCCCCTGCCTGTCCAGGCAAGGCATTTGTCTGAGTGGGCCAAGACACCCTCTGTCTTGCGTCAAAGCCAACTTGCCATGGAAACCAGTGCACAGGGAGAATGATGTGTATTTGAGTTTAGCCCAGACAGAGCCTTGGCTTGCTGCTTAGTCCCATGGTGCAGACATTGCTGAAGCAGAATAATTGCTGTTGCAACCCTATTCCTTTCCACAATCTTCACCATTTTTTTTTGTCTTCTGTGTGCTTACTAAAGTATGAATTCTTTTTGACCTTATTTACCACACTACAAGAGTAACTTTTTTTTGGCATTAAAAATGTTAATTATGCTCCTAGATTTATATCTAGAAGATTGCATGGAGCCATGCTTTTTTCTTCAGTTTACCTTCCTTTTCCTGTAGAGTGAAGGATCTTCCTAAGGGCAGAGCTTTGCAGGTTTTTGTTGTTTCCTTCTCATTCAGCACAACATCAAAGTTCATCTTTTCCCCTCTCCTGCCATCCTGTGGCTTGGGCTGCTGGCTTTCTGCAATGATGCTCCTGCATCAAGTGTTGGATTCTTGGACACGAGGGCAGTTTTTCCTAACCAAAGGTTCTGGACTGCGATTGAATCACAGAGTCAACCGGGACTGTCAGGGTACTGTGGGAACTGTTGCAATGAGAAGCCAAGGCAATTTTTGCTCTCTGTCACCTCCAGAATATTTTCACTTGAGAAATTTGGGCATTTATGGAAGCCATTACACAATGGAATGGTTATCTGGGAGTAGGATTTCTTAGTTTCATGCACTGGCTGTGTGGGTGGTGGCCATATCAGTAGCAACTGTGTGGACCTCAGCTATCACAGCTGATACGGTAAAGAAAGGGGGTTTCTCTCCCATACTAATAAAGCTTTTGGGGGATTGTTACAAAGAGACATGCTCTTTGAGGTTCCCTACTGAACACTATTTCCTACACTGTAGGAGTTTTGGTGGAGAGGATATTCTGAATTTGTATATTTGTATATGTGCTTGGGAGGGACAGAAGCATTGACTCAGGAAATCTTAAGTGGTACAATATGCTTTTTTATGAACTCAGTGAGCAAATAGTGCTGTCATTAATACATGATCCTGAGTTTACTGCAGGAGCAAGCAAAAAGCAAAGATGGAAAACGGGGAAAAACCACTCAGATTACCTAGGTATTCTTAACTGCTGCTGAGCAATGGGCCAATATCCAAAAACAAGCAATGCAAAAGTGAAAAAGAAAAAAGTTAGCAACTTCTTAGTTGTTTAACAGTAGTATTTGCTTTCCTTAAAGTGGGCTTTGTCAGTGAAAATCTTTGAAAATAATTTTCCTAATTAATAGGGCAGGCTTAATATGATGGAACTGTAACTCATTTCTACATTTTCTACCCATTAATATTTTGAGTGAGGGAAAGCCTATTCCACATCCATGTTGTTTTTGGGAAAATGACAATTTTAAAGGTTTGTGGACCATTAAAAGTGAGCACTTCTTCCACCAACCCTTTGCCCATGCACATTATTTGTTGAAAATACAAATGAAGAAAAATGGAGCCTATCCTAACTCAAAGACCCCCATGAGGGGGACCTTAAATTGAGAAATATTAGATCTGCTCACAGTGTCTTGAAGATAAACAGAGAACAGGCATTGTTATGTATTCCAGTCCTGAATCATTTACTTCACTTTGCAAAATGAATCATAATTGGGCAGATGAGTGGAGCAACATGATAATAAAGTGCTTGATCTGATCACACTCTTACTGTTGTGTATTTTGTCCTGCACATCATGTACACATACATAACAAATTAGTAGGGGATAATTATGACCTAAAGGGTCATATTTGTGGGCACAACATGGAAGGCTCTTTGATGCTAATGAATCATCCAAATCATTTCCTACTTTGCCAAATATATCTCTACACCTTTTAAGATCAAGTTTGCATTCCTTGACAGGCATAGTACTGGACACCAGATAAATAATGCATGAATCAGTCGTGCTATTTAGGCATGTGTGAGATAGATTGGGATATAGAGGGAAAATAACTATGAACTAATATATTCAGTGCTGGACTGCATTCAAATAATAGCTAGAGAGACCTTCCAGCTGTCTTAGAGTATGAATTACAAGCCAGCTCTGAGAGCTTCTGGAGTAGGTGTCCCTATAATTCACTGTTTTCAATGTCTTGGAGATGTTGGAATACACTACAGACAGTGTAATAGTGGCCTGTCGCACCTATCTCTCTTAAGCTCTGTAAAAATTTCATTATTGTACTGAAGTTTTTGTGCTGAGCTGGTGGGCAGGCCTGCTGTTTGTTTTTTGTTAACAATGTCACTTGTCAAATATTCTTTAATGTGTGGTTTCTCCATTGCCTATCCTGTTGATTGTGTCTCCAGACTTTTGTCAGTGCAGAACATTTTCCTCTGACACGACACTTTCCCATATAGCTGTCATCAACCTTAGTAAATTGCCTGCTTTTTTTTAAACTGAAAATATATCTGTTTCCCTTGACTAAAATTCAGAATGAGAAGGCAAGCCATGTAGATTAGATTCCTGGCCTGAATCTTGGGCTCAGCTCCTGCCGCTCCCCTCCCCCGTGCCAAAGGTGTATTTCGGGTGTGAATTTTCTTATGCAGCCACCTCTAGCCTGCTGCGCTGCAGAGTAAATTAAATCAGTTTGTCTGAAGGCCCCGACTAGGGCTCTTGGTTGGCCATAGCCTTTCTTTCTCTCTGTGTGGTTTGGGGAGTGCTGGCGGACCCGTGACATGCCCATACCTGTGAGAGCCTGTGGTATATCTACAGGAGTCCTCCTGTTCACATAGATTTTTCCAAAAGGCATTGACAGGCATGTGTGAAAATATAATCACATTGTCGTCCTCATTACAGATGAGACACAGATGCACAAGACAACCTGGTTTTGTGTCACTGAGAAAAGTGTTCAGGGCTGAGGCGGGCCAAATTGTTCAGGAGGGTTTTTTGTGGCTTTTCCTGTATTTGATAGTCAAAGGCAGTACAACTGAAGCTCAGCTTACCAGGGGCTGATTAAGGCCTATGTGCCATAAGGAACAGCAAGTTTCTGGGAAGAGGCTTAAAGCAGCAAGCCAGGGTGCCGATGCACAACGGTATCGACTGTGCTGAGTAACCGCCTTATTAACAGGAACTGGTTTAGACATTGTTAAAACTGATGCATCTGCTTTAAATTTTGTTTGTTTAAACCTATTTTTCTTGCATTTAGGTAGCTCTATGTAATAAAATATTATTAAACTCCTTCATTAATATGCAATCTCAGGACCTGAAGTTAAAACAACATTGGCCTCCACAGGTTTTGCTATTCTGCCTCTGAAACAAAACAGTAATAGTTCCTCATGTGGCTTGAAGGATATTCGTTTCAATTAGATTTGTTTTCACAGCTTTTACGTGCACAGTCCTTTTGAAGAAAACTGTTTGGAAAACAGTGTTTCAATCTGGAAGAGAAATAATAGCATTTCATGCAAAGCAACATGATGTTTTAAAACCTGTATTAGCCACACAGAAGATAGAAGAAAAAATGTTTTGCATTTATTTTTTTAGAATTATTCATGAGTAGAATTAAAATACAATTAGTTGTTAAATAAGAAAGGAATTTGAAAAAAAAAAAGTTTTATTATCTTCTGCCCATGAGCCAGCTCCCAGAAAACTCACTGTACTCTCTCTTATGTTATATTGTGAAGTCAAAAGATTAAAACAAGAAATACAAGGAAAAGATGAGTCATTACTGATGAACTAGATAATAACTGTCTGTTTCTCTATTTTCCGTTAGAACTACTGACTTTATCACCTCTGTCTTCCCAGCACTCTCTGAAAGTACAAGACACATTTTGTGTTGAGATTGCCCAACTGATTAAAATTATCATACTAAATATGGAGCATTTAGCATTTATATTGGAAGCTTTCTGCTGGTTCGGTTCTGAAAGAGACCATGTGTTTTTGACAGCTTCACTGTTTTTTTCAACAATAACAGCTGGTCTAAGAAAGGATATTATTGCTTTTCATAAACTTTGTCACACTTTATATATGTAAATTTTTGGGGAAAATTAGATTTTTCTTTGATGCTATGTATAATAGGCCAAATTCTTTCCTGCTTGAATATTCAAAACTAATCTGAACCCTTTCCTTTTCCCTCTTGGAGAAACACATTTATTTATTAGCATATGATTGTATGATATACTATTAATGTCCAGATGTTTGAAACAAGAATCTTGAGACAGCCTGGATTTGTGATGTGTCCAATATGATTTTTAGAATCAGAAGGACAAGGTGAGCTAGGATACACATTGTCCTACGCTCTACGGTAAACGTTAAGCCTCATGTTAGCACAATGGTTATAACCAGTTGGCTTTTATTTCTCAAGAGCTATTTCTTATCTGGATTATAGTATTTATTTTCTCAGCTGGCTGGAGGCTCCATACCTCATCTGAGACTGACACCACTGGCACCCTGTGTGAGTGATGGTGCCCTGTCCAGAGGATGTGATGTCCTGCCATGTAAAACTTCCTAGAAGGAAAGAACTTCCTTCACTCCAGTCTGGCCAGCAAGTACATGTGAATTTAAGGTCCCCAGGGACCCCATTGCTTGGGGCTTATCCACACATCACACCTATCTGTGTGAATCAAGCTGCATGGATTGCTGTCTCTCTGGATGAAGATGTAGCTGGGGAAGGTGCAGGATCTCTAGCTGCAGTTGCTATGGAAACACATGCATATTTCACTTACTTGTCCAACTTTCATTCCCATTTTCAAAATTACAGCTAGTTACATTTTAAGGAAGTAAATTAAAGCAAAAGTTTGGCTAACAGATTATTTCCATGTGTTACAGGAGGAGGGGAAGTAGCAGCATGCCAGACACCTCACAGGTTTAAGTCCAGAGGCTGGGAATAGGCTGCGATGAAATTCAATACATTTTGGGTTTTTTAGAAGAAAGGATAATATACAAATATCCCCAGCTTCACAGAAATCTGTTACCTGTCACAGTATCTTCAGCTCTGATTTTTGTTGTTGTTGTTGCTGATGACTTCTACAAAATCAGTGACTTCTTTCTTAAAAAAATATTCTTATTAGTCTGATAATAATATTTCTTTATAAATTATATATTCTCATAGTTTTTGGTACATCTTTTACTGCATGAACAATAGCTTCAGGCATATTTCTTCTTTATTACTTTTGCATTTTCTCTGAAATTTCACTTTTTTTCACTCTGTTCTTCCTAAACTAATCTAGTTGTGCTGTGCACTAAGAGTCTCTGCTATGTTCTTGGTAAAGCTGTTTCAGCAATGTAGCTTGCCTAAAGACTCTTTCTGTAACATATGTATCGTGGGAGGTTTTGATGTATTGCTCTACATTTCTTTAAAAAAGAAAAATGGAAATAAATTAAAAAAGAGATGGTAATTTTAAGGACTGATCTTACATTGTATACTGAAACAATTGGTAATTTAGAAGGCATAGAAACATAGAAGGCAAAATTCGAAGGGTAATATCATCAATTATATTCAAGTTAAACTTAATAACCTCTTCCATTTTCACTTTCGATAACTGCTTTACGGAGGGCTCTCAAAACCAGATCTATCAGCTGCAAAGACCAAAGCAGGAGGACCTGGAAGAGACAGAGCAAGCAGCACGTAGTTATTGAGGTGGCCAAATATGCCGTGCAAGCAGTGAATTAGTCATAACCTGTTGTAAGGCATTTTGTTGCCATGGGAAAGGTGCTGCCAGAAGAGGCAGTGGGGACTGCTTGCAGCCGGCCCGGAGGCTGCTCCTTTGCAGCAATGTTCAGCATAGCCACTAAAACCTAATTTTGAAACCTATGGAAAAACAAATGTTATTATATTAGCTAGATCAGGTAATTCGGGGTATTGTTCAGTACTATGAGAGACAGACGAACTTCCTTTATCTGTTATGGCTTATGGCTACGTGAAAACATTTTGCCTGTGTAAGTCTGACATGGATCCAGGTGGCATCCTCCTGTGCCTAAGAAAAGCTGTGAAATGGAGAGGCTACAGAGAGAAGAATGAGGCAGCTCATGTAAGAAAGAGTTCCTGGTAACATTGCAAGCAAGTGAACAAAAATCATAAAGAACTGGAGAGAGAAAATGAAGAAAATGAGAGGGTATGGGGAGACCAAAAGTAGCTGGCTGTAGTTGATTCACTGTATGGATACTATGCTATCACGGTGTAGGCTGACCTTTCAGGGATCAGCTGTAGCTGTGTTTACTTCACTCCTTCTCCAAGTGGTGGATGGGAGAGCTTGTTCAGGAGGCAGGGAGCTGTGACAAAGGTTGAAAAAACTAGTGCAGATGGCTGGACAGGGCAGACAGTGATTTACTAAAACAGTCATCACTGTAGGGCCGTAGTCTGGAAGATGGGAAAGGGGGAAGCTGAGGGGTCTATTAAAGCTCTTGGATAAATGGTCTGAAACCTCCTCTGTTCTGAAAGTGGGGAAGAATGTGAGGTTCTTAAGCCACCATTGATTTTTTGTTAGACTTTTGACTTGTCCGTGTGGGTGGCATGGACTTCAACATCAGGGTGAAAGGAGAAATCCTAATGATGCAGCGGACTAACCTGTCCAACAGTCAGTTTGTGCTTAAGGCTGGTGGAGGAGAAGTAGAATTACCAGGCATCAGATGTAAACAACATCCTGATGCAGTTTGCGTGTATAAGCCCAGTTTCTAGGAGTCTTTCTGCAACAAGTAGTACAGGGATCTTTGCAGGCACAAGGAAATTATATATACAAGTTAATCACAGTTTACATTACTGGGAAGACGAATGAACTCTCATATTCCATGAAATGTTTTCTCTTTGGGTCTTTCTTCAGCCTCTGTAGGATTAGTAAGGTTTGTTTAATTTAATTAACATGAAAATCTGAATATATCACTTGGGTTAGGAAGTAATTATTAGAAATAATTCTACATCATCACTTATGCATGAGTGCTCCAAAAGAAGGAGCAGAGGGGTTCTGAATCACAAGTGGCTATAATTTCTCTATCTACTTTCATATGAACTTTTAGCAAGCACTCAGTTTCTGGCACTATAATTCATCTTGTTTTAAACCCTTAAAAATGAACATACTCAGGAGAAAGTCAGCTTGTAATAATGAAGTGTAGCAAAGAAATCCTGGTAGTGATGAAATATCCTGTGGTGGAAGAACACATTAGGATTCAGATTAACATTATCTTTGAGTTTTTCTGCAATTCTGTCCCTGAAACAGCTACGACTAAGCCCTTTCTCAGCAAATTGATAGTTTTCTTCAAAGAAAATAAGCAAGTCTTGAACATATGTCTAGAGAGCCTTTCACGAGTGTTCTTTCCAAAGCACAGCAATCCGGTTTTGTTAAGCTTTCAAGTTTTATGATTTAAAGCTTTTCCTCTTTGGCTTTATGTGACTCTGAGGTAGAGAGCCTGCTGCAAACTATGAGCTGAATTTTGGAGAATATAATAAATATATTTGACATTTCTGCTGGTGAAAGCTTTCTGCAAACACCAGTAGAAACACTGCAGCACGGACTGCTCAGCGGAAGGGAGTACCGAGCTTCCACCTCTGCTTCCCAGGTACTGGGCTAGAACACCAGGGTTGTTCAAAAGTGTGTGATAGCACTGTATGAATCTCTGTCCGTGCCACGTGGATTTACTTGTTAGAGGGGAGATTTGTGCTCTCAGTGCGACTGTTGAAAGGAAGGCCATAACCACTTGTGGTTACAGGAGCCCTGGGAATTTTTTACAGGAAAGAAGGGAGTGCTGTTTCCAGGTCCACTCCAAATTTCAAAGTACAGAATTCTCATTTGCATGGCTAATGGCTTGTTCTTTCATTTGCGTGGTATATCCTTTGTATACGATCAGTAAGTCCTATGGGTGGACAAGTTGTGCATGAGGTATTTCTTTGATTAACTAAGAGAGCTTGGGAGAGTTTGGAGTCTGATTCATTGGTTATTTTATTTATGGACTTCACTGGAAGCTGTGCTCACAGGACAGCTGTTGAACATAACATGTAGATCACCTATGGATCTGTTGGGTCAAGAGGCGTTATGTAAATGTAGGATCATCACAGGTGTTCGCTATATGTAAAGCTTTATTAAACCACGAATGCACACAAAGATAGAACTGCAGAACGAAATTAATGCCTCTCAAGTTAAGCTACTTGACTAAGTTAACACTTCTTTTGATAGATCTGAAAGGCCAAAACATTTTCAGAAGCCTAGTTAGGTAAGTTATCCCCAAAGTCAAGACTTTCTCTGCAGCCTATTGAAAAAAATTATTCAGTCAAAATTATTTTCTATTTTTTTTTTTCAGTAGATCATTCCCAAATAGTCTCTTTTGATTGCTTGATATTAATCATCTAAGCTGTGCTGATTAAGTAAGTTATTCTGTTATTAAGGTAATAAAGTATATTTTCTTTACTTGGCTTGTTCAAAGACAAAACTAACATGAACATTTATGATATAATCTCAGAGCTTGCTTTTATTTAATACTCTAATATTTCCTTCATTGTCACTAATTGGGGAGTCAGTGATTTTGCTAACAAATGTTTATCTGGAAAGTTAACAGAAAATAAACTTAAGCCATATAGACACAGGCAAACACTAGCCCCCATATTGTGTTGTTTATTATATGTCTTTATCTGCAATGTCACGCTGTAGTGTAGCATACTGAAATCACTTTTAAAGCTTTCCTGTTAGCAATTCTTAAACAAGAAAACAAATGAAAGACCTTTCAGAGCAAAAAAGAATGAAAGGAATGTGACTAATCCAAGTGATTGAAATGGCCCCTTATTAAACAGCAGTACGGAACAGGTATTTTAATTGTCAATTGTAAATGAAAATGCTGACTATCAGATTGTATATATTGTACATGTAGGGACAAAGGGAGTGCAGAAAGATTTAAGGGGAACTGACAAAAAATGTTGCTACAAAGTTTTCTAGATTAGGTTATCTTGTAAGATATATGATATTGCATCCCAGTGTAATCATAATTAAAGACCTTCTCTAACCCCTCTGAAATTCCCTATCTTAGCCTTCCTGCCTACGTCTAAAGGGTTCACTTCATAAAAAACAGGTCATAATCTTTTATGACCTTTTTAGCTTTTAGAGATCAGAACATAGAAGAGGCTACCTCTGAAAAACGCTCAGTCCTTGGAAATACTAGCAACTTATGAGCAGTCAGTGCAGTCTGTAATAAAAACGTTAATGTGATCCTAGGATGTCTAAATAGGTGAGGTGATTTTTGTGTCAACATACAACAGTGCTAAGACTGGAATAATGAATACAACCTTACTGTCATCACTGTTAAAAGACTTGGAAAATTTAGAGGGAAGGCAGAAAAAATGAGTGTATTTATGAGAGCCAAGGAAAGTGCCTCTCAAGGTAGAGAGCTCTCAGGCTGCTAAGGGCAGTGAATTGCGATTCCTTCCTTGGGGTGCATAAATATTTTCACTAAAAGAAAATATGAGGACCTAAAAGCTACTTATGATGGCCTACAAAGGCACACTATGAAATCATGGCTGGACCTGAGAAACCTGCGCAACTCAAGAGTAGAACTGAGAAACCCATTTTTGTTTGTGACAATGTTCAGCAGCTAAAGCAAATGAACAAGTGGAACACTAAAGGCATGTTGGTATACAATACAGTTGCTGAGGAAAGTTACTAGATAGCTGGAGAACAGCTTCAAGCACAATAATTAAGATAAGCAAAAGGCAAATTACTGTAGAGAAATTTAGGATGCATGTTTCCTAGACCATATGGACTCTGAAATATAGACTTCTCATACTCCAAGCTTGTTATAGAAGTATCATCCTTTGAGGCAAACTGATTCATTGATCATTATAATTTTGTCACTCTAGTTTCTTAGTCAACCAAATATTAGTGACTATAGTGTTTTATTATGAGCAATGTGTAACCCATAAAGCATTTTCCCACTGTGGAGCATCAGTCTGAACTTTACAGAACACAAGAGAAAAAATGTTCTGATTTAAGCAGTAACTTTTGCTACGCTAGTTTGTTAATAACAGAAGCTCATCTGACGACGATGAAAGAACATTAACTATCTGGAAAAGTGCTGCAGATCAGAGCTTTGTTTAGATCCATATGGCAGTTAGCAATAAATCACTTGTTAGTTTCCCCTCTGGCAGTTTTACACAAAACAATAACTTAGACCAAATTAGAAGTCATTCAGGTGTCTGTGAGTGGAGAAGATGCAGCCACTCCTATTCATCATTGTTGTACTAAGAAGCTGTATTTCGGCTGCTGTGCAGCCCTGCAAGCATCCCAGGTGTCTCCAATAAGGACTGCATAAAGTGAAGAAACAACCCTTGCAAATTCCTGGGGCTAGGGAGGTTGTACAGGGAAAGTGCTCACACATTCCCATATACATAGGTAGGAGAGAGCACCTCCTGACATTGCTGCCTACCCTTTGTGTTGCCACTGACTTCACTGATAGCAGGTTTATTCCAAGCACACTCTGAAATCTTAGTCAGTGCCGAAGATCAAGTGTGGTTCATCATGGGCTGTTTCCTAAAGAGTGTGATTAACTGTCCAGCAGGAAGGCTGCAAAATGCCCCACAAAATGCACAGTCTTAAGAACACAGTGTTAGATATGACACTAAACCCAGTTTCAACCCACTGTTTCCCTATTTCTGTGAGTTTTGGACTGCAAAATGCCCCACAAAGTGCACAGTCTTAAGAACACAGTGTTAGATGTGACACTAAACCCAGTTTCAATCCACTGTTTCCCTATTTCTGTGAGTTTTGGCCACACCTGTGACAATAATCCTACTAGCCAGAGCAATTGATGAGGGTATTTTATAGTGTTTCATGCACTCACTAGATTCAGAACTGGGATTTTTTTTTTTTGTTTTTTGCTTTAGGAGAGGAAAAAAAAGAACCAGAAATACTGATTACTATTGCTTTAGGAGAGGAAAAAAAAAGAACCAGAAATACTGATTACTAGACAGATTAGACAACCCTAGATAACATTCATTTAAAAGCGACAGCTTTATACAAAACCAGCCTGTTTGGGGAAAGTGTTTAAGTGCCTTGCAGATCTTACAAAGTAGAATAGCTACTGGTCTTCTCTCAGATGTCAAGGAATAAAGCTCTGCCAATTCTTTTCTTAGTTTGCAGCAAAGAGCTTCGTTCCTTGGTGTCAACAACATATGAAATGCGAGGGAGCTACTTAATCTCTGTCAATGTGTCTATTTATTATGCAGCGTGTAGAAAACATCTGTGAATATTCTCATCCTTGGCTTTGAAAATGCCCATTATAAAGTAAGCTGCACAATTACCTCTTAAGGTAATAAAGTGCTCAAGAACTCATACTGTTCCTGGAAGCTGCATCTGAAGAGTCTTCAGTTTTCCAGAAGGTTTCATAAGATGACTTTATTAGAAGATCAGTTAGCATTTATCGACTGTGTCCCATCATGATACTTTCAAGACTCATCTATTTGAAGTCCCTAATGGCCACCATTATACAACCCTAATGAAACTATGCAGGTCACTGCAGTGGTAGACACTTTTGTTGCAATACAATGCAAGTGTCATTATACAATATTATTATGTAAATTAGTACTGTATATTGCCTTTCAAATACACTTCAAAGGAAGTTGGAAGAAATCTTAAAAGCTGAAAGACTTGACAAGAAAGTACAATAATATCAGGCAGGAGTTTTTTAAATGCAATACTCTCAAACATACACATATGTCAGCATCTCACAAAGGCACTGTGAGGTTGTCTAGGTGATGTTCTGAAGAAAAAGACCAGGTGGGTAAGAGTTCCGTGTCTCAAGTAAGCGTGGTTGTTTGTAAGAGACTACTGACTGATTCTAAGAGGATGTTCAGAGAAAACTTACTGAAGAATTTCAATGTGAAAGCTCTCAACAAAATAATTCTGTACAAACTGCAAGGGACAGAATGCCTATAAGTACTATTTTGTAAGGCATTTTTGTCTTGCAAGTGGAATTTAGCTGAAGGTAGTGTCACATTTCAAATTGTATCCACAAGAATCTAATTAATATGATATAGTGTTTTGACAGCATATGTTTGATCTTGAATATTCAGCAAATGTTTTTACCCAGACCCACTGAAGGTCTGAAATGAAAAACTGCAATTATGTTTAAATAACATATAACTGTTCTCACCCAGCTACTTTCTTCAGTCAGTGCATGAGAGATTAACTCATGTGCTGTCTGTTTGCTGTTGACATTTTGCAGTGTTTGAGGAGAAAGTGTTGAAGGGAAGGATTGAGGTGAACCTCAGCATGTGTTTATGTAGTTATAAAAGTTTCTGTTTACAAAAAGCTACCTAAGACATATGCTATGCAGATTTATTAAATTAGGGGACAATATTAGATACAATTAATAAGATTTTCCTTCTTTCTCAAGAATACTCTTTTTCTGAAGCATAAGCTGAGTCTGTTTTTAAGAAAACTCCACACTTTAACCAAGAAGCACACTGAAATATCACAGTGGGAAAACCTCAGTGGTAAAATGATGATATACAGAGGATATCACTTCCAGTAAGCTAAAAGACACTGTTAAAATAATTTTAGTAAGCTTTTAATGTAAACATAAAACATTTTTATTAGTAGACAGAATATTAATGAATTATGTTTAAGCATGAATATTAGAAAGCAAATCCATGAATGTTCCCTTCTCAGTCGCAAGCACCATTCCATTTGCCGCTGTTGCATACTCAAAGTGTCAACATAGCTTTTGAATGCCTGTACTTTGGTATTGTGTTTTTTAGTACAGTAGCTTAAGGGCCACAGAACACTGTGGAAAAAAAACCTATAAAACATTTTGTACCCTATTGTTTATTGCTTGGAATTTGTGGACAGTAGGAGGGAGGATGAATATAGAGAATATCTGGCATTCAGGGAGTTACCTGTCTACTGATGTAATTAAAATCAATATTTTAAAAAAAATGTTTGCAATTATAATTACCAAAGTATAGTTTTATAAAACAGTAATATTTTAAATTACCAATATTATTATTATTGACTGTCCCCCAGCACAAGAAGGACATGGACTTGTTAAAGTGGGACTAGAGGACAGACAAAAATGATCAGAGGGCTGAAACACCTCTCCTAATGAAGATAAGCTAAGAGAGTTGGGGTTGTTCAGCCTGGAGAACAGAAGGCTTTGGGGACATCTTATTGTGGCCTCTCAATACATAAAAGGAGCTTATAAGAGATGAAGAGAGACTTTTTACCAGGGCCTGTAGTGATAGGAGAAGGAGTAATGGTTTTAAAGGAAAAGAAGGCAGACTTAGATTAGATATTAGGAAGACATTTTTTCCTGTGAGGGTGGTGAGGCACTGGAGCAGGTTGCCCAGGGAAGCTGTGGATGCCCCATCCCTGGAGGTGTTCAAGGCTAGGCTGGATGAGGCTTTGAGCAACCTGGTCTAGTGAAGGATGTTGGCAAGGAGTTGTAACTCCTGATGAAGACCTTTAAAGGTCCACTCTGACCCAAACCATTCTGTGATTCTACAGTTCCCCAATAGGCAGTTGCTGAAGCAGCAATATTACCATGGGTTAACTATCACCTCACGGAAAACCAGTAAAATACATATCCAATTCTGTTTTCCTTCTGAAAGTGATTTCTTGGAGTTTATAACTACATAAATACATGCTGAGATTCTCCTCAACCCTTCTGAGCTTTAGAATTTCAACACTTTCAGAGCCTTTGCCTCTCTCTTCAAGATATCTATGTCTGTCCTTGCAGCTGCAGTAGGGTATGAGAAGTAGGTGCCCTGTAATCTTGCTGTCCTGGTGCATGAAGCTCGCTCCACTGCTCCAAGGTTCTAGGGCCAAGTAACACTGCTGTGTATTTTCTGTCCATCTTCCAACTTGGGAGTTACCTGGGGTGTGGATTCATTTTTGAAAGGCAACCAAGACAGTAGTAACTCTTCAGAGTTAAGTAATGTCCAAAGTAACAAAACAAATCACCCTCTTCCACCCTCTCACCCCCATCAAACCCCTCCTCCCCCCTGAACTTTAAGATTGTTCTCACAGCTGCTGAGGCAGCAATGCCTTGTCTGGGAAGTTATGACTATTTAAAAATCCATCTAGAGAAAGAGATTTTTCATTTTTCTGCCTCCTGGGTACAACATGACAGACTTCCAAATTTATTTTAACAAGCTGTTTTACCAGGGACAATGTTGCTTTCTGCTCAGATTTGCTATGCGCAATAAAATGCACAGCAACATCTGAAAACAGAGCAAGATTCGTAACTGCTGACAGTACAGCAATTCCACAGGCTTAGCTGCTACTCATATGTCTTTTTTTGATAACATTTTTTTCTGCCTCTGAATGTGTGCATCATAAGCAATTTAATGACTGTAGCATTTCCAGCTGAGAACTGGAAGTATTCACCTTTATATCCATTATATTTTCTTCCTCTGAAATTATTTCAGCTTCATTAGTTGATCATGGCATAAAGTCATTCCTATTGCATGAGGCTTTAACAAGATGGATTTTCAGTTTTTCAAGTTTCAACATTTGAGAGATGGGATTAACTGTTTAGAAAGTGTTTTTGAACTCATTTAAATTGTCATGGTCGTGGAAAAAAGAGGAAAACCAAAATCTACATATTTCTAGATGTAGCCTGTAGAAATGTCTGGTATCCTTCTGTTTTCAAGCTCCCTTTTCCAAATAAATGTTTTAAACTTTCTGAAACACAGTGGCTTGGACTCACTTGGCCAGTGAATTTTCAGCAAGTTCTCTTAACCTTTAATCATGCTTCTGGTCAATAAACTCTCTCATACAGGGAGGGGTATTCTAAACTGTTTTGAGTCTGCCTTGTGGCTTGGAGTTGGTGGACTTGCAAGTAACTGCAGGGATTTGTATAGTTGAGAATATGTTGAGACTGTTTTCTCTCCCTACCTCCACCCCATAAGAACACACAGATTCATTGAAACCCCAGCCTTTTCAGAGCAGAAATTCTGTTTCAGTGCATTTCTCATTTTAGAAATGCATTGAAAGCTTTTGAAGTGATGGAAATGTTTCTTCTGAGATGGTAACAACGTCAGAATCTCAGTTTCAGTCTCTCTGAAATAATATATTTTTATTTTCACAGTTAAAATGTTCATGTTTAAAGTGAAACACTGAAATTAAAATAAAGAATGGAATGTACCCGTTTTGTTCTTTCTGATCTTTGATTAAAACCAGACATTTTGTTCCTCGATCATATCTTTTATCTCTGTAGTGGAAATTGAATATTTCTGCAGCTATTTTGTATGGCATTAGGCATTGTGAAAATACAATTCCTTGTGTGGGATAATCACAGATACCACAGTAGTTGCACTTTAAAATGTCAAAGAATTAAAATATGGGGAAAAATGAAACATTTTGATGTATTTGTTTGTTGTATGCTGAAGTTTAGTGAATATGTTTGTGAGTTGAAAGGCCCATGATTGACATCATTGTTTCTAATCCAGTGTTGTGGAAATCCTCCTCTGAATACCTGTTGTTTTAGGCTGTGTGCCCCTTGAAAAGGTGATGAAAGGTGCTGGGAATTGTAAGTTTTCTTCTTCCATGTCGAATACTCCTGGTCGTATTTTTTGCTGGCCTGTCTTTATGCTCAAAAAAGAGCATAACAAAAAACAGTGTCCCCCCCCATGTCAGTGAAATGTCTGCATTAGGCCCAGTTTCTGCAAGCATTTCTTTGTGCAGGGTAGCTCCTTATCTCATCAGGAATCTGCAGAAATAGTGCAATTCCTGGTAACTCAGTTGGATTCTCAGGAATAGCAGTCTGGTGTAGCTCCTGTATCCCACACTGGGTTTATGGCCATCCGCAGCAGCTGTGTGTACATTTAAAGCAGTAAATTAAATGAACCTGGGACTGTTCTCTGTGTGAAGACAAATGGCGCTGAATGGCCCATGTCCATGTCTCTAAACTCTGTTATCTCCCAAAGTGGGTGATCACATCAAATTTTCCTGTGGGAAATCAGCCTTGGCCAGTGTTTATGCCCCAAGCAGATCAAAGAATCATTTATTTATCTAAAGCTGAAATTTAGCTATAGCTAAAAGTACGTAAGGGACTAACAATTTAACAGCTGAGGTGGTAGAGATCCATTGCTCTGGAGTATTCTCTGGCACTATCTAAGGTGCTGGTGTAGGTATGGGCATGGGCATCTTCCCCAAAGCGCACGTGGCCAAGTGCCTTCCTCTGCCTTAGACGTATCTGTGGTTACATTGCTACAAGTGGTGCTAGGTAGCAGTAGCTTTGGTTTTGGATGGAAACTAATTACAAATGCTTTTCAAATCTTCTTGTGAATAGCAGTTCCATGATTGGCAGATAGCAGGGCTGACATGGAGAAAAAAAGGAAACTGAGATGATGTTTCATTTTGTTTTTAGTAAAAGCATATGTCCTGTTCTGAAAGTTGAAAATTAAGTGCTAACTCAAGGGTATGTGTCATCAAATCATCTTAAATAAATCACACTTGGCCCTCCAGTGCATAAGAAATGTCCAATTGACCTCCCATCTCCATCCTCTAAAACTAACTGCATTGGCCCATGTGTGATAGGGTGCACATTTCTCCACAGCTCTGTTTGAAAACTTTCATGCATACAGAGAACTGTTATCTGGGGGAGAAGGGAGAGGTGATTAGTGTGTACTTTGTTGAATGTGCAGCCAGATGCCTTCTGGACACAGACTGATTTGGGAGTATATGTCGTGCCTCATTCATGAGGTAGCCTTAGATGTGATGCTTCCTCTTTATGACTCTAGCCCAGTGTCCACCTTTGCCTATACTTCTTTTACTGTCTTAGATAACATTTTGTGGCAATTCTCTCATGATACCTACCTTTATTTAAGACTGATTATTCTTATTTTATGGGTATTTCTTTAATTGGCCCTGGATGAATAACTTGGCTGGCTTTTACTCTTTCTGTCATTCTGTTATTCATGGCACAGTTAATCTTGCTGTGGGCTGCTCAGTTATGTGATTAGAGGCTAACCATGTTGAACTCAAAGACCCACTGAGGACTGGAAGGACAATGACAGATAGAGGAACCCTAATAACCTAACCAGTGGAAATAGACAGCCAGCTGATCCCTAAGACAAGCCAAGGGAA